>NC_044508.1:2359496-2379496 GCF_902362185.1 Chanos chanos | reverse complement strand
CATCACAGTCTTTATCACTGACAGTCATCACAGTCTTTATCACTGACACACATCACAGTCTTCATCACTAACGCTAACGTTAACGTTAATCGTGCTCCCATCACCAGTTTCCCCACCTCCTCTACTCGTGGCCATTAAAACAGAGTGACTGGGCTGGCGTGGCTGTTTTACGCATGCCTGGCTCTTAATTAATGTTGGAGAGAAAGCAGGGCAGTGTTGGAATGATCTAGAATGCTCCACTGATCCATGGCACACTCAGGCTTTGCTGTATCTGCCTGTTCCTATCTTATACCCGTGTGCTGTAGCCCTCCTGCATCGTGTTTTTAGTATCTGGGCAAAGCTTTCTGGTCGGTGTAAGCTATCAGGGCTGATTTAACCTCAAATCCTGGAAGATTTATTTAGCCAGAAAATGGGAGAGTTTTTGTAAGCCAAGGCAGTTCGGTCCTGGCCATGAATCCAGAAAGTCCAGCTAGTTTCTGTTTTTCTACACAACATTATTTGTGATTGTTTATTTTCCAGAGAAAATTTTCTCACAGTTGCATATTCATTTCTGAGTTATTTCATATTCCACTGAATAAAACACTGCACTGTTGCAATTATTTCAGAGAGGATACAGTTTTCAGAACAAGTAAGCACTAAAACAATCCATAAGTAACACTCTCATTAGTTAATGTAACAGTGACAGATTTCTCTGACTTGCTGTGGGGTGCATCACTCTTCTCAGGAAGAAATCTGTTCTTAACTACATGTCAGCGAGGGAAATCCTTGGAATTGCTGGATTTTAGGGTTGCTGTGACCATGCATTTGTGTCTTTTCAAACCATCAAATCTGTCCTTCAGGCAAAAGCATTGAATAAAAGGGATGGAGAGATACATTCTGATTTCTTGAACCCAAGTGTTAGAGACGAGGAGATAGATTCATTCCAATAAAAGCCATGCTAACACTGCATAAACACTACCAGTCTTGAGGGAGAACTTTTCCCCTTTTTTTCTCCCTCCCTTATGAAAAATATTCTGCTGTGTGGTGCTTCCTGTGTCTAAGCGTCTCCGCGGCGGGTTTGCCTGAGATGTCATCTGAAATCCAGGCGCCGTACTTGTGAAGACCCACTCAGATACTGAGACGCCTGGAGTGATGTCACAGCAAATTCTTGCTGCTGTCAAACTCCTCTTTCTCCAGAGGAGGTTCCTCTCCTGACTTAACTCAGCAGACCCTATCTCTCTCTCTTTTCTCTCTCTCTTTTCTTTCCTTTCTTTCTGTCTCTTTCTTCTTCTTCTTCTCTCTCTCTCTCTCTCTCTCTCTCGCTCTGCTGGGGCCTCCATCTGCTCAACATTTCTATGGTGAAGCTCATGGAACTTGTGTAAGACCTGTTTTCTCAGCAGAAACCGAAAATGCCGTTTGTCAAGAAAAAAAAAAGAAAGGAAAAAAAGAAAGAAAGGAAAAAGGCAAGATTGAAGAGGATGAGGAGGAAAAAAAAGTGATAGAGGGAGGCATAGAATAAGAAAGATGTGGGTTGTGTCTCCTCCAATAAATAGCCTTATTGCTCAGAGAGACCCAGTCATTTTTAATGTAATAAATAAGAACGGCCTGGTGATAAATCAGCTACAAACAGATAAAAATGAAAAACTATCAGAATGATGGAAGAGAACCCGTGTGGCGGCGTAAAGCATCATTTCAATATGTGTGTGTGTGCGTGTGTGTGTGTGTGTGTGCGCGTGTGATGAAAAGGCGAAGCCATGACAAACCACCTCCAGCACCCTCCCAGCATCCCTCTGTCACCAAAAGCTATTTTACCATCTGACCTGTCTCCTCTAGAACAGAATGAGGGAGAGAGGGCAGTGATGTCATAATGTGTATCTATGGAGACCTAATAACCTGGGAGCCAATAGAATGTTGAGCTTCATTTTGAATCAGTGGAAGATTCTGCAGCCGGTGCAGTGCTCACTTTTTTTTGTAATTATTAGAATGTTCTTTTCTCTAGTAATTAGGCTGTCATGAGTCCCACCATTCAGCCTCTCAAGTATTACGGAAAGGTTCTCATTTTTTCCCGTCTTTTTATCATTGTTTTCTGACTTTGGTGCAGCTCAGTACATTCTGTATAGCTCAGTTTCGATGTGAAACTTCTTGACTGGGGCAGGGATTTTGGCTTATATAGGTGTTACAAGAGACACAACACATCCAACATTCGATCGGAATAGTAGTTTTAACACTGTCTTAACACTAAACTTTCCTCTTGCGTTGTCCTTGGTGTGAGAGCACCTGGCTCTAGTCTGGTGTGTGTAAAAGCAGTGGGAGGTGCTTTGAGGTGCGTTTTGGAGGGCAGGTGAATGTTTGTGTGAGGAGCAAACGAGGGAAGCGTGAGAGGCGGGAAGAGCAGGTGTTTAGAAGTTTGACAACACCTTTTTCCTCTTGTTTCAGACGTGCTTAATCAACACCTGTGAGAAACCTGAGAGACAGGACTGCTGTTCTTTTTCTGCCACACCAAAGGCATCGCCTCTGTCTCCGCACAGACAGCTGATTAGTTTACAAAAAAATATTTGTTTATTTGTTCATTTGTTGCATTGTTTTTTCACCTTGCAAGAATATAATATTGTAGAATTATTGTTCCCATAAATCTCACATACATTGACTGTCACGTGACACTCGCTGAAAACAGTTGTCAACTGCGTCTCACGAAAACAGATCATTTCTGAAACACACACACACACACACGTTTTAATCAAGACCGATGTCCTCCTAAATCTCCAAAGCTAAATCTGTAAACGTTATGAGTCAATCTCACTCACAGACAACATTTTTAAGCTCTGTGGAGACCATGTGTAGGTCTGCATCAGCTTTTCCTACACCAGCAAAGCACAACAGGAGCCCAGCGCTCATTTCAGAAACACTCGAGTGTTTAAAACACATTTGCTTCCATGTACAAACAATGTTAACATTATGTAATGTCATATCATTAGGGATGTCCCGATCCGATCTCAAAGATGTGTATCGGAACCGATCATGGCATTTTTTTAACGGATCGATATCGGCTTTACTGAGCACGGCCCTAAGCCCGATCCTTTGTTTTACGTCGGCTGTCACATGGGTGTCGTAAACGGAGACCATGATTTGTGGCTAAAATGTCTGCAGCGTGGATATGTTTTAAATTGGGAAACGAAAGCAGTGCAATAGCCACTTGTAATGTTTGCAATGCATTTCGCGAGGAGGTAGTAACACAGAGCTGCGTTCAGTAGGCTACTACCACTTTGATACTGCACCTAAAAAATAAACACTCAGCGGAATACAGTGAGTTCACTCAGGTAACACAGGCAAAGGCTGCTCCGAAACAGCACACACTGGAGGATATACTTTTAAAAAGAGAGAGAAATTTCATCGAGACAGCGACAAGGCCAAAAAGATACCAAGAGGGTAACTGAATTAACAGCTGTGGATGACCAGCCGTGTGGTAGCGAACACAGAGGTGCGTTCAAATTCGGCGGTGTCCAGGGGAACGGGTTTTCTTTTAACTTTTAAACTTGAACGTTTTTAGGTCAGCATATTCCCACGACATTAATCCTCAAGGCTACTAATAACAACCAAGTTACCATTTCAAAATTGAAATACCTAAGCTGTATGTGATGTAAACGAGTTAGCCTAAACTAAGGACCACAGGGAGCAATGCAGTCGGCTAACTAACGCTAAGGATTGATAATGATAGCATATAAAAAAAGAGGCTTTCAGAAAAAGTAACTGACAGTTAGACAACTTAACCACTTGAATCATTGGAAGATGAAATAAAATCGTACACTTACGTATATTTTCTGGTATAACTCCCACAGTACGCCTTACCCTCCCGACACTACATTTCAGACACTGCTCCATCGGAGCATTACAAGAAGGTTTACTTTGTTACTTTGCAAAATAAAAAAAAAAGGAATTAAAACAAATGAAGGAACCGCTTGGCCGCAGGCGTTTTTTTCTTAATGCATTTGCTATTCAATGGTCAACCATTTACATTGTGTAACGTAATTTTTTAACTCCTTGGGCTGCGTAGGTTTCTGACTCGTGTGTATTTTTTTGCAAAAATAAACAAACATATTTATTTCGAACTATATTTATAACGATTTCTATTCACATCTAAAATACTATGATCACTACCTACATACTTAAGTTTTCAGGAAAACTTGTGCTCCACGCAACTCTCTCTGACCCCCTCCTTCCAACTATTTATCCTTTTAAACCGTTAAGTGGCACGTGCGTATATGTCACGAGCAACATCAAAATTAAACATAAACAACCCAGCATCTATGTAACATTACTCATAGGGCAATATTAAAACTTCTATAAACTGGTGACAAAGTGATCAATTTCACTAAACAATGTAACTTTGCTGCTAGACATTGAATTGATTTTAATAACTGTAATGTACTTGAAATATTCACTGTGCAACTGTATTAGAAAAATACAAGTATCGGATTGGGACTTGGTGTCAGCAGATACTCAATATTAAATGACTCGGATCGGGGACCGGGGGCAAAAAAAACTTGATCGGGACATCCCTACATATTACACAAAAAAGGTTATGTAAAATTTACAGTTATTTGCAGTCACAAGGAGAAAACTATTTAAAACAGCTGAACAGTAGTTTACTGTGTTGTAGTCACTGTAACAATAGTTTACTGTCCTGTGGTCACCGTAACAGTAAATTACTGTGCTGTAGTTATTGTAACAGTAGTTTACTGTTCTGTAGTCACTTTAACTGTAGTTTACTGTGCTGTAGTTGCTGAAACTGTACATTACCCTGTTGTAGTTACTGTATAACACCAAATAGTCATTTAAGCACTGACTGTTTGTTATAGAGTGTTACAGCATCTATTGTGTGGTAGTCACTGTAACAGTATTTGCTGTAGTTACTGTAACAGTTCTAGGCTGTAGTCACTGTAACAGTATTTACTGGTCTGTAGTCACTGTAACAGTAGTTTACTGGTCTGTAGTTACTGAAACAGTACGTTGTTGTTCTATAGTTACCATAACAGTAGTTTACTGGTCTACTGTAGCTACTGTAACAGTAGTGTAATGTGCTGCACTTACTTTAACAGTAGTGTACTGGTCTGTAGTCACTATAACAGTAGTTTACTGGTCTGTAGTCACTATAATAGTAGTTTACTGGTCTGTAGTTGCTGTAACAGTAGTTTACTGTTCTGTAGTCACTGTAACAGTACCTTACTCTGTTGTAGTTGCTGTATAACACCAGATAGTTATTAAAGCACTGTCTGTTTGTCATACAGTGTAACAGCATTTACTGGGCTGTAGTCACTATAACAGTTTTTGCTGTGCTGTAATCACAGTAACAATATTAATGTGGTGTAGTTACCACAACAGTAGTTTACCCTTGCATTTGCTGAACATGGATGGGGGTGAATATCGTAAACAATGTGATGTTTGGGGGTGGAAAGGAGGACATCAGAAACAGAAGGTCTGGATGATGGTCACATGGGAGAGGTTTTCAATAGGAGAGCAATCTCTCTCAGCCTCATAACTGGACCTCATGAAAACATTGATATTTTCGCCTTTACAAAAAAACAAAACAAAACAAAAACCAAACGATAAACAGTAAACTATAATCATCTGTGGAGTCGTTAAGTAAATCAGTGAACAGAGAATCATAAAAGATTTTATCTTTTTTTAATGACTTTAATGTCTGTCTGTCTCTCTCTCTCTCTCTCTCCCTTTCATAAGTGTCTGTCTGTTATTTTTATCAGTCTCGGATACGTGTGTCTGAGGACAAGGCACATTCCTGGTGTAATTTGGCCTAGCATGCAGTAAATATAGCTTGTGTGATTACGCTGCGTGTTTCATTGCCTTTTGGGGCGGTGGGGACATTGGAATTTAATCTGTTTATTAGGAGGGTAAAGCACAAATGTACTGTATGTGATGTGGGGTAATTCAGTCAGTTTCCATGGTACACTGCCCAGCCAAGCTTTCATAACAACGCCTATTATTCTTACACCATTAACCACTCCGCTCTCATTCCTTTAATGACTTTTTCCTCGTTTCTTCCCCCAGGGTTTTATTGGCAACATTTTCATATTTTTAGTTGTAACAACCAAATTGTTTATTATTTATGAGGTGTTGTGAAATTAATTCCAATTTGTTTACAACTTTTAATGCTGTTATTTTATATATATATATATATATATATATATATATATATATATATATATATATATATATATGTATTTTTTTTTTTTTATATTTTTTTCTTTAAAGCTTTGGAGAAAAAAACACATCAGGGTTATGTGTGATTGAGACATCGTGCAATTTAAATACTTTCACACAGTTTAAGTCATTATAAGTTATTACACCAAAGACACCAGTGTGTGACAGGTGCTTTAAGAGGTAACAGGTACACATTTTTTTTTTTTCCTTTAAGCTCTCTGTTTCACTGCAGTGAGGCCACTGGGAAGCCTGGTTCTTTTCCAAGGCTGCTGTGCAGGGTGTGTGTGTGAGGGGGGGGGGGTGGGGGCTGAGGAGGTGGAGGTGGCGGGGTTTGACAGGCTGTTGAAAGATGGGGAATCATTTGCCCTCTTTAAGGACACAGGGGGAGCATCCAGAGGACATGCAGAGACACCAGACCCCAGCAGCCCTCCGCTAGCCAGAGCCTCAGTGCCAAGAATGGGATTCAAACCAATGACCTCCACGTGCATGGGATTCAAACCAATGACCTCCACTAGTCAGGGTCCCCATCTCTGCAGGAGATTCAGACCCATGGTTTGGATTCAGACCAATGACCTTCACTAGTCAGAACCAACATCACTCAGTGCCGTGCATGGAATTCAAACCAACGTCCCTCTGGTCATAACCCATAACCCACTAAGCCACAGCAGCCCTCTCTGTGGTCACGGCGTTCGACTCATAACGCGTGGAGCAAAAGCAGACGCCCCACATAAAACGGCCGCCCGGGAGACGTCCAGACATCAGTCCGTCAGACTGTTGGCTCACTGTAGACTGATTTTAAAAAAAAAAGGCACATCTACCGGCGACTAAAACTGCAACTATCATGGGCCATCAAATGTGACACAGTGTCGGAATCGCATCATCATAAACGACGTTACCGCGGTTTCAGTCGTCTCCTCTGCTCTCTGACAGGTTGGACATTCAGACTGGGGTTTTTTTTCCCCTATGAGGGCTTTGTTGTCTGGTTCAGTTTATGTGGGGTGGGGTGGTGGGGGGGGTGAGGGGTGAGGGGTGTGTGTGTGGGGGGGTGTCCTCTTCTGTTTGATGGTGTCTCACGTTCTCTTTGAATTGCAGTAATTTCCCCACTGCTATGACAGAATTTGGGTACCCTGCCAGCATCAAGGCGAGAGGAGGAGGGGGCGTTTGGGGGGGTAGGCGGGGGGGGGGGGGGGGGGGGGGGGGTAGATATTTTCCAGTCATTTAGTTGGAGCATGGGAGCGAATGAAATCAACCTTTAAAAATCTGACAACTCTTAACGCTCCCTCTGAGGGGCTGTTTTTTTTTTTCGGTCACGTCAAAACACGCCCACACAGCAGCCACAGAAGTTTAGGTCGCTTTACCCCCCACCCCCACCATGTTTTTTTTTTTTTTTTTGACTAGAGAAAATTCATGCTTCAGTACACGTCGGTATTTACAGGGACACATTCTGGAACTTACTGGATTTATCGTGCATTTTGATTTCTGGGAAGATAAGCGGCCTTTTCTTTGAAATTGTGAGCTGGCCGCTGCTTGATTTTCCGACCAATCAAAAATGCCCTTGAAAGTTGCGACTTTTCGTCCACTGTGTTGGTTTGTGTATCTAATGGTCCATCGGTAATGTCCCGTTAGCCTCTCAAAAGTGTCTCCACAGCCCCAAGGGCTGAGGGGGGGGGGGGGGGGGGGCAAATATCGTGTCATTCAAATGTGTAAGACTTGGGTGCAGACTGGACGACTCAGTAAATGGTGGCAGCGTTTATTACTGGGCTCTCTTATAGCACCGCAAACTGTACGCGAGGACAGGCACGCGGCAGGCTGGGCGTCTCTCTCGCTCGTCTGAAAGCCGCGCGGAGTAGAGAGGCAATAACAACTCAAAATACCCAAAGGTAAATGGCCCAGAAACAAGGCGGTCACGAGTTTGATATCCAAGAAAAATGTGATACTCATTTACTGGGAAAATTGTCTTTCTGTAAAGTGGCCAGTTAAGGCATTCCAGTCAGCAGTTGGTGCCAGTGCACCTGTGAACAAGGCTAAGAAAAACGTCACCTCTCCTGAACTCTGCACGCCGAAAAGAGAGAGAGAGAGAGAGAAGCGAGGTTAACTTAGGTTTTCCAAAAGAGCTCAGGTAAAAAGACAGGCCCGGACGTCGTGTTCACCAGTGACCGAAACTGAGTAAATGTTTCAGTGTTCCTTTTCCTTTAAAACTGTGCTCTCCAGAAGCAGGCGATCACATTAAGGCCACCTGTACGTTTAAATATCAATTCACATTACAGGATGGCAGAGCAGTTCTGTGGATGGCACACTCCATTCAGAGTAATTCGCCTAAAAAAGAAAATGGCACAAGATGGTAAATTTGGATGTGTTTCGGGTGACATAGAGAAAGAACAGGCAAGTGAATAGTGTTGTAAAGTCTTCCTCATATTTGTGGGTTTTTTTTTCTTTTTTGGCAATTCTGGTTCCAATTTGGCTCTGCATCTGTATATCACACTCCATTTTAATGATATTGTGGGAAATTAGCTCGTTGGCTGAAGTGTTTTTGTTTTCATTTTTTTTATTTTTTGTCTTCTCTCTCTCTTTTTTTTTTTGGCCTGTGAACAGTGGGCTTTAAGTAATACTTTTAAAAAAATACAGTTTTCAACACAGCACTGAGTTTATGCTTTATGAGGGATTCATTTTGTAGTAAACCCATCTATAGACTAATTTTCAGGTAGCTGAGGCTTAGTGTTCAAGCCAGGTGTGTCTGAGATAAGCAAAGGTCAGCGTTTTCAGCAATATAAAAATACATAGTGTAGAATTTAACAGACCTGGGGCACAGAGATCCTAAGAATGACTCAAATCTTTAGACATGGATAAACAGAACAGACAAACACACAGGCAGGCAGTTAAACAGACAGACAGACAGACAGATGTGTTCCTGTGTTCTAGCAGTAGACTATGATCATATGATTTTATGATAGCATGATCAGATGGCTGAGTATACATGATCCACAGAAAAAATAAAAGTTCGTTATCGCTAATTACAGCGTACCTACAAAAAGGAATGACCTATCCTCCGTCACAGCGTACCCAGGAGTAAATAAGTTGGTTAATATTACCGTCTGTTGGCTCATGAAGATATTTTAGGAGAAACATCTACAGACAGGGACAGATTTCAATCCTGAATTGAGTTTAATTAGCCGGAGGTGTCTTGTTTGTTTTGGGTTTTGAAGCGGGGTGTGATGGCATTGATCGGAGGCAGCGGTGACAGGACCGCAGCATCATTAGGGGAGTGAGTGTGCAGGGGCGTCGTGCAGAACGTGTCATTTCGCGTGAGTGGCAAACGCCGTCGTGTGTGTGTCAGCCATAATGATGCTTCCCTAATCAAAGGCTTGGCTTCGCCGCCGCACTCCCAGCCTCAGATCTCTCACCATCAGAGTAGAGACAGAAATATCTTAAAGAATGTACACACACTGACTGCACCACGCGCGCGCACACACGCACGCACACACGCACACGCACACACACACAGGCGCCCGTGCCGGCGCTGAAACACACGCTCAGGCGGAAGGTGCGCGTTTGTATTTCTCGACCCGTTTGAATTTGATTCTCGTTTTTCCTGTGGAGAGGGAAATTGGGAACGGCAATATTGATTTTGCAATGTTTACATTTCAGACCCCTTGTCTATGTGAATCTATTTCGCCATGTTGTGTTTTCTTTACAACATTAGAGAAAAACCGTTTTCAGCAAATTAGAAGCCTAAATTATCTGTCCCCCCCCCCCCTCTCCCCGATTCCCACCCCCCCACTTCAACCTCACCCCCACTTCTTTTTCAGAATAATCTTTTGAATTTTCTGGAGAAAAAAAATATTAACACGCTTTCCCATGCCAAGGTTTATGCTGACTTTTATCCTACCAACATGCTGCATTAATTTACTCATCTCCCGTTCCTATGCTGGTCTATTCAGTCACACAAACACAGTCAATGTAACTGATGCGTGTGTTTTCTGCTGTTTATTGAAATGCTAATTTCATCATGAGTCTATGAGTCGTACTGAGTTTATGCGACGCTTTTCATGGACTTTTCTTACCAAACAAAACTCTGTATCCAAGTGTCGTTTTATTCTGTGCCGTGACCTTCGAGAAAGAAAGAGATCCCTCACAGATAAATGCGCGCGCGTGTGTGAGTGTGTGTGTATTCAAAACAAAAGAAAGAAAAAGAGAAAGGGAGAGAGAGTTAAAGTGCATGCGTGGACCCAGCTCAGCATAAAAACTGTTTAACACTCGTCATGAGAGACTAAATTCACCTGGAAAGCTATCCTATTGTCAGATTCAATAGGAAATAAAGTTTGTCTTGATCCGTCTCTCTCTCTCTCTCTCTCTCTCTCTCTCTCTCTCTCTCTCTCTCTCTCTCTCTCTCTCTGGCTCGCTCGCTCACTCTCTCAACAGCTGTCAAGGCATTTAACCTTGTATTTTTACATCTTGAGACAACCTGTCTTAAAGCACACACGTGTGTGTGTGTGTGTGTATGAGTACAATGACAGTACATGTAAACACATGGCAAAGGCCAATATCTTCACACACTCAAAGTACCACGCCCCCCCCCCCCCCCCCCCCCCCCCCCCCACACACACACACACACACAATAAGAAATAAACCTAAACTAAAATCTAACCTTGTAAGCATCTCAATGGCTATTCTGGGGCCACAATGTCTGGTGTGTGTGTGTGTGTGTGTCTCTGTATAACCTGTGACTGCACAGAGGAGATCAAAGGGTCAGATCAAAGGTCAAAGGCCAGTGATGGCTTACAGCTGCGGTTTTCATATAAAACAAAACAGGTGCAATACCCTTTAGTACAAGTCCATCTACACTTGCAAGCTTACATGACCTCAAAAATGGGTTTCATCTACTTGCATGCATGAGCTGAATTATTTGATCTGTAATCTCGGGGATTAAAATCAGCAGCCAGAGAACTTCTTGCCTGAAAAGCAAGAAACCTAACTTACACTCTAGCGATCACCACAGGGAAATTCATCTCTGCATTTAACTCCCTAATACTTAGGATCAGTGGACAGTTCAGTTCCAACTCTGAATCTGGGCCAGTGTCAATGGTAGGAGCCTCTAACAGTCATTGTGTATGAATCTGGCTGTTGCAGGAAAGCAGAGCACCCACATAGAGAACAGCTGGAACCAGGACTGAACTGAGAACTTCTTTCTTGCAAGGCAAAGGTGCTAACCACTACGCTACCAGACGAAAAGAAAAGAAAAGAAAAGAAAAGAAAAGAAAAGAAAGAAAAGCAAAACAAAAAAGCAAAAGCATTTGTCAGTGGCTGAGCTCATACCTCCAACCTGTCGGTAAACAGCCGAACCCACTTAGCGATTGCCTCACAGAGAGTGTCGTGCTGAGAAAATACCTGGTTAATAGGGACATGTCTCAGACACCTGGGGCTCAGGTTTCACACCTGTGAGTCTTCCTGTGGGGGCACTCAGAGACAGAGAAGGCTTACAGCAGGAGGAACCATTCTCTGTTATAATGCGCTCACCTCAGAGCAGCACGTTTGGTTCCTCTGGTTCCTCTTTGGTTCCTCCCCTAATGGGGCTCATCAAACCAAATGTCTCATTAATGGGGAGGATCGTTTTTTTTTTGCACACCACTTCCGAGAAGGTGCAGCAGTGGTCATAAACCTCGCACACACACACACACACACACACACGTACGCACATGCACACAGTCATTCATGTAATACATGTTGTAATTATCCTAACCAACAGACTTGTAATTAGTGCTAATAATAACAATATTCGTAGGAGGGTAAAAACCCTCAGAAGCAATGTTTTCAGTGGGGAAATACAAAGGGAATGCATTTTAGTTTCATACACAACCACTCACATCAAACAATAAATTACAGCTTTCATATCATTCCTATCAAAGCGTTTGACAATGTGAGAGATTATAATGACTGACTTATAGAACATGACTTTCAGACTTTAGAAGCAGTTTGCTTTTTCTCCAAAGGCCCTTGATGTGTCTATGAAGTCATTTGTTCTTTCTTGCTTCTACTTCTTAGGGAGACATAAGCACACACACATACCACCGCTTGGAGTGGTGTCTGGCAGGATGAGTGGCGTGTGCGTTGTCACGGCGACCTCTCAACATTCCATCTGTTTCCATGCTTTGTTTGGGCTCCCAAAAGACGAAAAGGGAACGAGAGATCCACTGCAGACGGGTTTGTTTTTTCAAGGGCTTTGATTCTCAAACAACACCCCCCCCCCCCTCTGTTTCTGACGGAGGAACCTTAGCTGCCTTGAGCACATGGGTAAAATGATATGTCTGTGAGCTATGTGGAATCTTCCAGAAGACCCTGCTGTGTTCCAAAATGAATAGCCCCACAATTTGTCTGGTCCTGATTGTGTCTGAGCCCCCCCCCCTCCCCCCCTCCCTCCTCTCTCTCTCTCCCTCCCTCTCCCTCCCTCTCTATCTCTGGAGGGGTGGCTACACATGGAGCACATACAGGCCTGAGTGCGTGCTTTGTTGTTATGGTGACGGGCAGGCAGGTGAACCCTGTACTCCGACTCTTTTTAAACAGTGCACCAAACAACTCCAAGATCATTCTAAAACCAGTTACCGCCCTTGACTGTGCACCGGACCTTACATCATTCTAACTGGTTTAACTGGAACGAGAGAGTGGATAAAAGGAGAGCATAACTTCCAACATAAGGTGGCTTCAATGTGTGTGTATGCGTGTGTGTGTGTTTTCTGTAAAGCTTCATGCTGAAGGCAGATGCAGGTAGTGGCAGAGGGACTTTGATTATGAGGGAAGAAACGAAGGTTTGGTTTCTCTCAGGCAAAGACATTTCCCAGCCTGCAGAGTCTGTCATGGTTTCAGCCTTTCTTTTTTTTATTCTTGAACATATAATTCATATATTTTGTGTTCAGCAACAGGTAGTGTGTGTTTCTGTGTGTGTTTGTGTGTGTGTGTGTCTGTGTGTGAGTGTGTGTGTGAGTGTGTGTGTGTGAGAGAGAGAGAGAGAGAGAGAGAGTGTGTGTGTGCGTGTGTGTATATGCATGTGTGTGTGCGTGTATGTGTGTGTGTGCGTGTCTGTGCGTGTGCATGTGTGTGTGTGTGTGTGTATGTATGTGTGCGCCTGTATGTATGTGTGCGTGTATGTGTGTGTGTGTGTGTGTCTGTGCGTGTGCATGTGTGTGTGTGTGTGTCTGTGCGTGTGTGTGTGTGTGTGTGTGTGTGTGTCTGTGTGTGTGTGTGTGTGTATGTATGTGTGTGTGTGTGTCTGTGTGTGCGTGTGTGTGTATGTATGTATGTGTGTGTGTGTGTGTGCCTGTGTGTGTGCGTGTGTGTGTGTGTGTGTGTGTTTCCTCTCTAAGTCCTCAGTGTGTTGTGAAGGTAAGAGGGGCAGGAGAGCTTTTAACACACTCCTGCTCTTCCTCAGTCTCTGCTGTCACACACACACGGCAAAACACACAAGGGCTTTTAAACATGTTTCTTTCTTTAATTTAGTGCTAATTTACATTCCAAAACGATTTTCAGCATTGCTTATTTAAAAAGAATTCACCCAAGGGAACATTCTCGAATTAGAAAGCGGCAAACCAATAGCATTCTGTTCAACTCCTTTACAAAGAGCTTAAGACACCTACACATGTAAATATACATCAGACAAATAAATACACTGCTGCTTAAATGAGAAATTTTACTACCAGTAGAGTTTGAATGATACAGACAAAAAATGAGGCAGAATTGAATGGAGAAAA
Source organism: Chanos chanos (assembly GCF_902362185.1). Lineage (NCBI taxonomy): Eukaryota > Metazoa > Chordata > Actinopteri > Gonorynchiformes > Chanidae > Chanos > Chanos chanos. The sequence goes on along the minus strand of NC_044508.1, from coordinate 2,365,562 downwards.
CCGCAGCCAAATGGATTCCATCGACCATAGAAGTGAAGAAATAGCCGTCTGTATTTTAGTGGTGTGACCAGACTGATGAAAACCAGCACACCTGCACAACAGTCAACAACCTAATCCCAATCCTAATTTTAATCTTAATCTCAGTCTATCCTTCACTCTAACCATGTAATCCTAAATTAGAATCTATTTTTTCCCCCTGTACAGCAGTGTTACTTGCATTAAACACCACTGTGTATGAAGAAATACACTTGAGACAAGATAACCCCCACTTTTTAAAATGTATTTATCTGATTACATTTTCCTCTTGTCCCCTCGATCTGAGTTAACTGCCCTAAACTTTCTTTACTCCCAATTAATAACTACACATGCCATGATGTAATCGCCAGGACACAACACAGAAATCAATTCTGAGAATATCAAACTGCTTTGGCCTCTATCTCAGAGAGTGGGATAGAGAGAAGGAGAGAGAGAGAGAGAGAGAGAGAGAGAGAGAGAAAAGAGAAATAGCAGCCTGAATCCATGTCCAATAAAAATCAATGTTGTCTAAGAATAGAACAAAATACATATATATATATATATATATATATAAATGATTAATGTTTTTAGTGTGACAAATGAACATTTGTTGATGTGTGTTTGGAAAGTCCCTGTCATCTAAGGCTAGAGTTAGGGTTGAGAGAAAATGAGAGAGATAGATGGACGCATTCTTTCTTTCTCTGTCTCTCACTTTCTTCCTACCTTCTCTCTCTCTCTTTCTCTCTCTCTCTCTCTCTCTCTTGCTCTCGTTCTCTGTATTGTTATTAAAAGACGTGTGGAATTTTTCCTGTAGAGGCCTGAACAGGTCAGCGAATGAGATTCACTTAGCTGCATGTTTACGGGGAACTGTTCAGACTTTCCCCTTGAGTTCTCTGCAGTATTGATTCATCACCGTCTCTGTGAAGGGTTGCCTTTTTGTTCTTTTCTCCTAATTTGTTGTTCTCTTACCATCAAATACTCACCTTACCACTGGTGCAGCGTGGGAAATGAAAGCCAACAAACAGTTTGAAATACAAATATACCCCCTGAAGCTATTCCCAATTACAAATCTCAAAAACACTACACAGGAAAAGCAAAGTAGCAAATTACAATGCGTTGAGGGAAGGGATTTCTATAAATGAACAGTGACAGAAAATACATGATTTCACAAAAGCATTAAGTTAACCGAGTATTTTTTTTTCCTTCGCTCTTTTTTGTTTGTTTGTTTATTTGTTGTTGCTTTTTTTTTGCTTAAGCGAATTTTTTTTTTTTTTTTTTGCTGAAGTTCAAATGCGGCTCTGAATAGTAATTGATCATTACCTGACACGGAAGAACAAACTCACATCCATTTTATGATATGTAATAACATGTTAGTTATATTTTAGTTCAGCTGTAACTACTTCCATGTGTAACTGAAATGTGCCTTCTCTCATCTTGCAGGTGCCAAAACACTGTAAAAGAGAAATTCTTCCTTTGTAAAAGGCTGAAGAGTGTGTTCTCGTTTTAATGTGATGTGGTCGCTCGGTAGGTGTTGTGACTGTTGACTGATCTAAGATACTTTGTCCATACCGCTCCATACAACTCCCCTTTTTCCCTCTGCAAAAATACCTACACACAATCACACACACACACACACACACACACACACACACACACTCACTCACAAACACACACACTCACTCACAAACACACGCATGCACACACAACAAAATCTCTCATCTCTCTCTCTTTCTCTCTCTTTCCCTCTCTCTCGAACACACACACTCTGAGATCTGTTTTAAGGAACAGCCAGTGGGGAGCTGTGTGTCTAATTCTTGTTGCAGTGCTAGATGAGGTAAGATAAGGATTACGGGAGGGAAAAATGTGCATCAATTCTCTCCCTTACAGCAGGATCTGCTCCACAAACACAAGCACGCTATGAAAAATAATGAATATCAGAGAGTCAGTATTACTGAACACACACACACACACACACACTCACGCAGACACACACACATGCACACGCACGCATACACGCGCACACACACACACACACACACACGCGCACGCATATACATACACACACACACACACACACACACACATGCACACGCACACATACACACACACACACACACACACACACACACACGCATACACACACACACATGCACACGCATGCATACACACACATACACACACATACACACACATACACACACGTACAGACATCGCACACACACACACCACACGCATACGCACATGCACACACACACACACACACCACATGCATACACACACACACACACACACACACACTCAAACACACACACACAAGGAGTGTTACATTTCACATTCATGTTAGAAAGCGTCCTCTCCTTCTTTTTCCCAGAACCTGATTAGCATTACGAGTCGCATTAGCGTGCTAATCTCTGGCTGCCTTACGAATCACCCAGCGTCTGCAAAGTCATCCGCACTGTAACAGAAACAGCAAAAAGACACATGGTGAGGAGGAAAAACTGCCCAAGCCCTGACAAGGATGTAAAACATGCCTTGTACCATCTGAGAGAGAAAAATTTAAACAACAAAATAAGAAATAAAGACATTTAGTTGCTTGCTAACAAACGATTAGAGCCTGCCACAGTTGGTTGTTCGCCAAAATTATGCTTTAAAATCCAGAGGAATAACTTCTTTATTTCCTTCATTGTTTTGACTGCTCTGTTTATACATGTAACTATGACCTACACTTCGCAGAAACACATTTGACATTACTGAACAGACTAATGTTACTGTAGTGAGGTTTCGTGTTGTTTGGGCCTTCACAGCAGTTCTTTCCCATTTTTATATAGGCACACAGCCCATATGTTTGAGTGACATAGCAACCAGCCAATCAGGACAGGTGTTTACTGGATCAGTTACGTAAACCCAACAGTGTTCCACTATCCGAAAGGATTAAACTCCCAATGTGTGTGTGAGTGTGTGTGTGTGTGTTTACACCCGTCACACAACAGCATATTCCAGCTTGTCTCAAGACACCGGTCTGAATCGTCAGTGGTGAATTTTGACACCCAAACACTATTCCGGCCACCCTGACAGCTGATTGGCTGTGTCTTTATTCTGGAGGGCGGCTGACGCCATCTCTCAGGCGGGTGAAGTAAGAGTGAGGGGTAGTCTAAGGAGAAATGTCTGTTTCAGTGGCCACATTAGTGTAAGGCACAGAAATCTACCTCCACAGAATTAATTTGATGAATGTCTTTTAATGGGTGGCTAAGATGGCAGTTTGAGTCCCCATAAATTGAAATGTAAGGACTAATTTCACCAAAGAGAAGAATTGAGTGACAAGATTAAAGTGGATAGTTTGATTATTTATATCTGTCGGCCCCTGAATGATTTTTCAGTGTAAAATATGATCCTTTCAATAATAGTTGCTTTAAAAGTGTCTTTAAACTCCCCCCCCCGTCTCTCCCTCCTTGTCTCTCCCTCCTTCTCTCTCTCTCTCTCTCTCTCTTAAATGGCTCAGTTTCTCTCTTACAGTGGCCTTTAGGTATGTCTGAATGACATAGAAATCAACCAATCAAAATGTCAGATCAGCTGACAGCTCCATCTCAGTTTTATGATTGGTGTGTCCAGCATAGCCGAACTGTGAAACATTTGCAGGTGAACAACTAATGCATTTAATAAAATAAATAAATAAAAACCACAATGACTTCAAAGCTAACTGAACGCAACTGTTTCTGGTCAAAAGCACATCCTCCTTGAAACCAACATCTGTACCAATATCAGATCGTATTACAATAATCTAGTGTCAAATTAGGACAGTGAGTGCACTCCAGACAGGCTTCGTGTTCCAACAGTGATTATAATGCAGCTGTATGGAAGTCACACACGGTCTGATGTTGACCATGTGGAGTTCAGTTTGAATAATGCACATACTGTGAAATAACACAGCCGGCTGAAGGATGAACGCCAATATATTTACTAGGGCTGGAACCACTACTTGTAGCCAAAGGTAAAATGTTGGATGTTTATTTCCACTCTCCTGTGTCTCACGGTCTTCGGCTTGATGAAGTTCATCCATTTTTTTTTCTTGCGGTGTTTTTAAATTGCTATGCTACAAAACACTTCCTTAATAGCCTTGCTCTTCGAGCGAGAGGTACAAATTGTTTATTTTTCTGGAGTCACTGAGTCGTTTCTTTATGAACTCTCACCTGTCTCTTATAACAATACACTACACTTCTCTCTCTCTCTCTCTCTTTCTCTCTCTCTCTCTCTCTCTCCCCACTCTTCTTTCACTATACATCAGCGCGGATCCAGAAACATTCACACAGCTGTTGCTTGTCCCTAAGTCTTTCTTTTTTCCACCGTCGTGTATTCACGCAACCTGTTCGTCCACAACCAATTTAAAAACACTGCAGCTTAAGCACACCTCAACATTTAGAAGACAGAAAATCTGACATTTTCCTCCGTTTAATGAAACAGTGTGGCATCTCGGACAGAGAGAGAGAAAGAGAGAGGGAGAGAGAGAGAGAGGGAGAGAGAGAGAGAGAGAGAGCGAGAGAGAGAGAGGGACAGAGAGAGAGAGAGAGAGAGAGCGAGAGAGAGAGAGGGACAGAGAGAGAGAGAGAGAGAGGGACAGAGAGCGAGAGAGAGGGACAGAGAGAGAGAGAGAGAGAGAGAGAGAGAGAGAGAGAGAGAGAGCAAGCCAGCAAAGCGAGCATGTTCCCAGCAGAAGCTTTGTCGTTGTCAGAGCAATGCTAAAAGCTTACATTAGAATTTCACCAATCTTTTTCCCTGGCCAAGCGTTCAGTCACATCACCCCCTCTCGCCTGCACAAACAGTAAACATTTTAACGCCACATTTGTTTCCAGGGCTTATAATGAATTCTGAGAGCCGTGCCTGCTGTCAGGGGCGGATTGTGTGTGTTTGCCGGTGCACACACGTGTGTGTGTGTGTGTGTGTATTCAGGATGGATGCCAAACAATATTTAGCACATCTGGGAGCTTTGGCCGTAATATTCAGCATAATTACAGCAGGTGTGTCTCACCTCAGCCTCACCCAGTCCACAGAGAAAATACACAAATAAATACACACGTACTCACTCACACTGGCATGCATGCGTACACACACACACACAGACACACGCATACACACACTTGCATCCATGTGAACACACACACAAACACATACACACACACACACACACACACTGGCAAGCACACATACACACACTAACACACTCTGGCATGCACGCGCGCGCACACACACACACACACACACACACACAGACTTTTTGTGTGTAGAAGGTCATAGCTGGGGCTAGGGTTTAACCAGAGGATTGCAAGTTTGACCCCCTGACAAGGTGCCTATAGCTCTTTTCCACTAGGACAGAGCTAGTGCTGGTGCCGGTGCCAGTGCTGGTGCCGGTGCCGGTGCTGGTGCCGGTGTGGAGCCAGTGCTGCCTTGGTGCCTTTTGAGAACCAGCCTGCATTTCCACAGGTTTGGGAACCGGACGCTACGTAGCGAAAGTTTGGGTAATTTCCGTGGGGAAAAAATAATGTTGGACAGAACGCATCTGCTTGCTTTTTATAAATCCACACCGCGAAACACCTCACGAATTTTGCCACAAAACTTTTGCTCTGGGGGCGAAATTCATGAAAATAGTAAGCCTGTCACCTAGCTCAAAAGTTTTTTCTACCACTCTGGGTCCGACTACGTTCATGTAACATGTAAACAACAGCCCGTGTTGATGTAGACACAAATTGTTGCCCACAAATCTTTTAATCACGTAGATATTTTTATGCTACATGTAGCCTTTAGCCTACCGCTATCTTGGTCAGACTATTTTTGTTACTCCCGCCTCACTAGAGAACGTCACGTACCAAACATATCAAACACTGAACTGACTGGTTCTCGCGTGGTTTTTATTTGCATAGCCACTGACGTCAGCGGTTCCAATTCTGCAGTGCCCTGCCGGTGCCGGCTTTTGGCACCGGCACCAGTATTTTTTCAGTGGAAAAGCACGGCCCCGGTGCTCGATTAGGTACCGGCACCGGCACCGGCACTGGCACCACG
>NC_044508.1:2341996-2354496 GCF_902362185.1 Chanos chanos | reverse complement strand
AGGACTAACACCTTGACAACATAAACATTACTCAGCTTCATAAATTTCCAGACTTATTTTCCCCCCTTCACTGGGAAATGAAAACAGGCAGCGTCTATAGCTCCGCAGGACGTTTTAAAAACGCTTCCTCCAGTTTCTCTCGACGAACGTCGTTAATTTAGTCTTTTTATGGATTCAGCAGCTCGTGTGTGGAGGGATAGAAAGAAACAGTGTATTGATTTCAGATTTGGCAGAAGAGAAGGAAGGGGAGAGAATGAGACCAAGGAGAGAGAGAGAGAGAGAGAGAGGAGAAGTGCAGACTCTGGCCTTGCCCTTCGGTTTTATTTCTTGTCGTTTAAAAAAAAGAAAGGGATTGGGTGTAGCACGGATTGGGTTGGGGTGGTTTGTGTGTGTGTGTGTGTGGGGGGGGGGGGGGTCTTGAAATGGTTTGTCAGTGTGACTTTGACTCTGTGTAAATCAGAAAGGATGAGTCTGGATCTGTTCCAAAACAGACCTCCGCCGTTTGAATATTTACTAGACTTTTGCCAAGCGCTCATCCAGAGCCTGAAAACACTGCGGTAAAGCAACGCTAACACCGTCCACTGACCAAGCGCCTCTGTCAACAAGCTCGCCCAGTCTTTACTGACAAAACACAGGCGGTTTCACATCCGTGCCTGCCTACAACACTGAGATAATGTGATTTACCTAAGCGTGTCAGATAATCCCACAAAAAAAATTCTGAACATATATTGTAAAATGTTTATTTTCTAGTGGAGAGGATTTGATGTCATATAAGTGACTTCTCGTTTGCATATAACCGCTAATTAAGTCACATTGCTATAATTAATGTATTTATCTCTAACGTATACGTGTATTTTATGGTTTACATTAGTGATTTAAGTGTATTCCCTTTTTAGTTTTAATGAGGCACTTGTGTTAATTAAGGTTTGAATTTCATTTCAATTAATTATTTTTGCCTCCTACACATCACTACTTGAAGATAAATCAAGTTATTTTAAAAAAAAATACGCTGAAAATACGCTGAAAAACGGTACGATGGTTATTGGCTAGCGCGTGCAGAGTGTCTTTTCATATCACAGATATCATAACTCTCTGACGTAACTGTCTCTCTGCCCGTCCGCTGTTAGAGTGCAGGTCATCGATAAGAAGTCTCAGTACAGTTTTATATTCACTCTACCGACCCCACTGTGAGTTTGGAAAAACGTTTGAGATCCAGCAGAGACATCGTCACACTGTCTTGTTATAGACGGTTATAACATTTTATATGGGCCAGGCTTTACCAGCGTAAAGTAAACTGGGTGGAGGGGGGGGGCAAAGTTTGGTTTCGTGAAAGAGATTTCAGAGGATAACAGACGTTTTTCCCTCTTTCGATTCCAAATGAATGTATTACGCTCCAAAAAACAAACCGCCGGATGCAAAATGCCAAACACTTAATTTAGCTCGCGGAGCAGAAACGATCGCGCTGCCCCTTTGGTGTATTTTCAGTCATTTAGATTTGGCCAAGCGCAACACGACGGGCCCTCCTCCGTGGCCAAACACAGATTGCTTTATCAGTGCAACACTTGCTTATTTGACAAGATAAACTCTCTCTCTCTTTCTCTCTCTCTTTCCGACTGCAGTGGGAAAGACCTGAGATTACCTTGTCGTGTTTAAAATGCGTAAAAAAAAAACAAAAAAAAAAACACTCCCTCCTTCTCCTGCTGCTCGGGAGCACCGATCTGAAGTTCTGCGTGACGTCTTTTTAAGACGGAAAATTCTGGATAACCCTGTGGGAGACGTTAGCTGCCGTCTTCAACTTTATTCTGCAGCTCAGCTGTTTACACCTCAAGTTTTGTTGTTTATGTTATTGAAACGTTCGTATTTCCCAAACTTTAGACCTGTTGTCTTGACATAAATCGTAGGAAAGTCGGATGCCATAATCTAAAGATTTGAAATGAAAAATAAACCATTAAATCAGTTTGACATACTAAAGTTAGTCCCGTACTTTTGCTTTGATATCACCATAACCTACAGCGTATTCCGTTTTTTTTTCTCGTTGCCAATTACAGACTGTCATGAAACGGTCGCGAGGGTGGGTGCACGTGCTGAGCAATTATATTTATTAAACAGGAGCGCTGTCAGTCATCGGCAAACAGGGTATTATAAAGATCCTAAAAACAGAGTCCAAAACAGACATGTGTCGATACAGCCACTTACAGGGATATCAGAGGTTAAGGCAAAGACAGGAGAACCCCCCCCCCCCCCCCCACTGAAGTGGGTTCATGGGTAAACAATCAGATGTACAAGAAGACGGCCCAAAACCTGAGGTTGTGAGGCACCTCGGAACTATTAATGAGTAAAACAGGAAGAGATATACAAGGTGTCTCATGAAGAAGGAGAAAAAAAAAGAACAAACAAAAGCACTGATTGAGTAATGTGTCCACTGACCAGTAAAGATAACAGACAGGTGAAGCAGATCACTTATAAGTGGGTGAGGACGAGGGCGTGACACGGGTGTAGACCTCTTTTCGACAAATACGTCAGAATTCGCTGGACCGTGAGTAGCCCAGCAGGAACATTGGCAGTGCCGGATTGAACATCTGTCAATATTTCTATGCTGTTGTCAACAAAGCGCAATTATACGATGGCCCAGAGGAATTAGATCCGGTCAAGAAAGTTCCATGGACGTCTAAAATACCGCAGAACATGTACCGAGCTTCACCCCTCAAGAACCTCACAGGGGGAGAGAGGGGAAGAGAGAGGAGGAGGAGGGGGAGAGAGAATGTGTGTGTTTTGACAGAGATAGAATGAAAACTCACCCAGGGAAGGGCTGGTGGTAGAGAGAGGGGAGGGAGAGAGAGAGAGAGAGAGAGAGAGAGGAAATATGCCTCTGGAATAGCATTATGATGATTTCAGCATTTACATTTAGATGGAAGAACTTATTCGGACAGAGAGTGGGGAAAAATTCTTCGTCTGAGACTTCTCTGAAAGTGTCTTGTTGGAAGAAAACTTTCAAATCTGTAGGAGCAAAAAAAAAAAAAAAAAATCTGAAAAAAGCAGCAACCCTGGCCACCTAGAATTTGGAACTACTACAAAAAGCCACTCGCTCAAACACACACACACACACACACACACACATATATATATATAATCTGTCTTTGTTCTGGACTTAACACTTACTTAGATAACAGGGAGTCCAGACCTCTCTTGGAAATGGTGTTTTGTTATGGAAAACAAACACTTGTGACACTGAATTTAATTTTGTTGTCGCCAAATTCCTGGTAAACTGTCAACAAGAACAAAGAGGAACATTCAGCCAATGAATGTAACTCTTAAAATACCTCAGCCAATCACAGGTGCTCTTACTTGTTCCAAAAAACTTTTTTCCTGCACTAAAGATGAAAGTAAGCCAGGCCCGTGAAGCAAACACAGGTTTCCGCAGCATCAGCACTCTCTCCCAGAGAGAGGCGCCAAAGAGGAGGCCTCTTCGTCACCGTCATCATCACCTTATTGATATGGGGATCGATACTTAGAACCATCCATCACCATGGAGACGTGGAATTGGACGGACAAAGAGCAACAGAGTCTAAAAGCATCGCCCAGTGCAGGAGATACTGTGTGTGTGTATGTGTGTATAAATGTGTGTGTCTGTATGTGTGTGTGTTTGTGTGTGTGTGTGTGTGTGGCAGGGGGTACACCCTGGAAATTTTCCTAAATTTCTACCAATTCCTGCACCTGCTTTATTCTTAGAGTCTCCAGAAATAGTCTGTCACTGGCGACTCGATGATCTCCGATCTTCACTGTTTCATTTGAGCCTCAGTTGGCTGATGATTTGCTGATGTCTTATATACTTTAGTGAGTTGAAAAGGAAAAAGGATGGACTCAAAACATTTATCTCTTAACAGAGAGAGACTTTTGTGTCAAGATTTTCAGTTATGTTCTATTTAAGATCATCTGTGTTTAATTTTAATTAAAAAAAAAAGTAGAATCCAACTTCACAAATTTTTTAAATCTCTTTCTGTGTTGAGGACATCAACGAGTTCTCTCACACTTTAGAACAAAGTATCTGAACGTATGTGAAAGACTGGGCTGGGTCCCAATACTCTTACATGTCTCCCTCACCTTGTGTCCTTTTCTACTGAAGTTAACACAGTTCTAACAGGGCCACGTCTTACAGTAACACCAACCGTCACATGAATGCCTTTGAGAGTTTCCTTTAAACACTATCATGTTAATTAAGGGAACATAAACATCACAAGAAAAAGATACATTGAAAAGTATTGGGACGTGCCCCAACTGCTCAGTAACTTTACAGTGCAGTACCTGTGGCAGGTCATCTTAGCCAGGCTCTGTGTGGAGAGACTGACAGGGAGCTGAGGGATGTTTCCGGGCGAAACTCTTTGGACCTGTGCCGTTCTCACGCTAGACTCTGTAAGAGCTGCTAAAACCAAAGACGTGGGCTTCATGTTACACACGCGACACATCTCGCTTCATCACTCTCTCATTAAAGGAGGCAAACAAGACAATTTCACGAAGAACGAAAAGATATGAAATGAAGTTGTTAACGGACTGATGTTTTGAAGTACTTCTCTTCCTGAGAGCGTGGTCTTGTCCTAATTTTCTTGTCAGTAAATATGTTTAAATGTATTTTTTTTTTTAATTTATTTTGAGTGAAGATAAGATGAAATGGCATTTCTTTTTGATACCCTGGCATAATCTACACATGGTTCCAGGGAAATTATTAATATAGCCATTTGAATTCTCTCTAATCTTGTGTAATAGACTTCTCCCACCCCTCTTCTCTCTCTCTCTCTCCCTCTCTCTCCCTTTTTTCTTCGGGGAACCGCGGCTTATTGTGGAGATTTATGCATCAAATGATAACAATCTACGAACACGGAATGGCCTCTTTGTTGAAGTTAATCACCGGAGTGGAGCGGTAAGACCGTCGAAACGTCCGGAATGCTAATGATTCCATCGCATTCCGCCTCTTTATCTGATACACGCGCGCACTCGAAACGTGCATCCGTCGTCGAGGGCGACCGCTACTCACGTACTTTAGCAACGCGCACCGTTACAGTGGCGGAAGCTCAGGTACACTCCTTTGTCAAAGTGAAATATGGTTGGAACTTTCTAGATGACGGAGGGAAAAAACGAACGAGATAAGACTGTCCGTTGCTCCACAGCTCCCTTCCTTGGCTTTGTGTTTCCACTAATCTTATTGTCCCTCTGTGTTTTTTTAAATCTCTCTTCTTTTTATTTATTTATTCGTTATTTAAAAAAAGATGTCGTGTCGCAAGCCGAGATGAAGTTGTACGTATCGCTCACGCACAAGCGTCTTTTTATAAGAAGCTGAATTGAAAATGTAAATGCTGATACAAATTCTTCCCAGGCTGGTATGCCTGGGGATGGGTGTGCTGGAGGTACGCGAGAAGGCTTTAAGAAAAGCTGCATGCTGTAGTTTTTAGCGCTCGTGTGCCCAGGTAAGCTGACGGCACCTTCTAGAACCGCTTATTGACATTCGTGCGTGATAAATGGGCAAGCATAGATCCAAACGTGTCCGATTATCTTGTACGTATTCTCTACAGGCCAAAGACCGCACACGGCGCTTGGCAATACTTCAAAGCAACGTACTAATTATCAGATTATCAGCAATTTAACCTAACGGTGGACCGTCCGCAAACTGCTGACACATCGTTTAAATTTTAGTAGGGGATACACATTATACATATTCAATTATAACTGTGTGTGTGTGTGTGTGTGTGCCTGCGCGCGCGTGCGCGAAAGGAAAAAGCGCGGAGCGGCAAACAAACATTCCCTAAAAAAATACCAAAGGAGGACAGTTTTCTCTCGTTTTATCTGAGTGAGAAGACGAATGTGTCTCAGACCGTTCCCCTCCTCCATATAGTACCCGTCGCAGCGGCAGGGAGGATGACAGAGAAGGGGCGTTAATTGGATCACCCTCCTCTCTCTCTCTCTCTCTCTCTCTCTCTCTCTCCTGTCTGATCCCTCACTCTGAATGAAAGTATTAATATTTCATGAATCAGTGCTGTGTTTGATCAAACTCACCTGGAGGTATCACAAATAAAGCTTCAAAACTATTTCTTTAGAAAAATGATATAGCCCTGTCTTTTGGTAGCTAATTGTTCAAAAGACATTAATGCAATGGAATCACATTTCACTTTCAGCTTGTGTTAATAGTTTAAAAGACTTATACGTAATTTCCAAAATTCTGTTTTTAAAAATTAATTGTGGGAGTAATGATGTTTATATTTGTACCTTTTGCTCAGTTTTTTGCGCTTAATGTTTAGAAAAATAATAATAATAGCACACATGATTTCTCACTATAATAGTGCAGTATGTGTCAGATTTTGGAGGCAGACTCTCCCTGAAATTGAATTTGTGACACTATTTGGAAACTTAGAGCTTTAAGCAGCAATAACCACTTTCCACTGTCCTCTACACCGAACACTTTAAAAACACAATTTCACAGGGAAAAAATGTCATAATTTCCTATTTTCGCAATCCAGTAAGCCCCGCACTGTGGCACTTAATTCTGAGGATGACCCAAAAATGGCAGAACAGGGAGGAAATGGCCAATGACGTGTTTACGAATGTTCTCTGTGACCGAATCTTCTCACTTGTTGAAAGAAGAAGAAGAAGAAGAAGAAGAAGAAGAAAAAAAAAGATAATTTCTTCCTGTGCCACTGTGCCATGCAGCCCTCTCCTTCTCTCTGATTGGACGATTGATTGCCACATATCACAGCAAAAGACACAATTTGACCTCTGTTCTCATTACAATGTGGCTTTTGTTCAGGACATGAGTTTACTGGGGCTTCAGTCTGTGACTCTCTCTCGTTCTCTCTCTCACACACACACACAGTTTCATCCACCAAAGAGCAGAGCTCTCTCTCTCTCTCTCTCTTTCTCCTCCCTCCCTCCCTCCCTCCCTCCCTCCCTCCCTCTCTTTCTCATCTTGCTTGCTCTCTCCCTTCTTCCACGCTAATCACGCACTAGACAGTTCCACAGGCCTCAATTCCACATCAAAGCCAAACCATTTCCTGCAATCTCAAGGACCTGACATAGCCACGGCGGTAAGGGGACCGGGGGGGGGGGGGGGTGTGAGAGAGGGAGAGAAAGGAGGAGAAAGAAAGAGAGAGAGAGAGAGAGAGAGAGAGAGGGTGGGAGGTAGAAGGGAGGCACGGAGATAAAACACATCCCAGAATTCCCTGCGCCAATGTCTCAGCGGCCGCCCAGGAAGAAGAGGGTGTAGACGAACATGTCAGTACTTTAAAGAACAAGAAGAACAAGAGGAGGAAAAAAACTCTCATTTATTCTTCTGTCTTTCTCTCTCTCGCTCTCTCTCACTCTTTTTCTCTCTCTCTCTGAACCCCCACTAGTTCCCCGAAGTGAGGAGCACCGGCGTGTTAGTTCTGTCGTCGCCTTGCACAAATGAAGTTGCATCCCGCATCCCATTGTTGGGATAATGGGAAAAAAGTTATCTTCAAAGAGGAGCGCCGAGGGGCGGGTGGGATGGGGGAAGAGAGGAGAAGCGGAGTGTTTTAAAAAAAGAAAGGGGCTTCGTTTTGCGTGGGCTAATCCGTGAAATTACACCTGCCATTGCTGCGCATGGCGTCTGGTCCTGTAAAAAAAAAAACTATTCAAATTAACAAAAGTTTCAGATAGCGATTTCAATTAACACTCTGGCCTCTCCTCAGGGTCCACGTCAATGCAGGTACCCTTTCATGTCAGCGAGAGGGAGAGAGAGATGGAGGGAGGGGGGAAAAAAACGAGTGTTAAATTGGATTTGGACAAGGAACTGCTCAGGGCTTGCTTACGTTTCCTTACACCTGTCTTTGCCAGCTTTTTCAGAAAAGATGAAACGGGATGGTTACCGGGCATGTCTCTCTCTCTCTCTCTCCCTCTCTCTCTCTGTCTCCCTCTCTCTGTTTCCCTTGTCTGTTTTTCCATGGCTTCATATTCAACCCCAGGTGAAGGAAAGCGCTGGAGAAATAGATGCAGGAGTAATGGTTGTTTAATAGTTCTCTGGTGAAGCCCTGTAAAGCCATTTCGCCAGTCTGTTTTCATCCATCTGTTTATTTTCTCTGTTCCTGTCAACCTACACTCTTCCTACCATCACAGGTCTCCAATACGTCAGTCATCTGTTGTGTTATGGTGTGTGTGTGTGTGTGTGTGTGTGTGTGTGTACGAGTATAAGAGAAAACTAGAATCTGATAACTTATAAGCTCCTGCAGTACAGTAGCAGCTATGCTATTCAAGCACTGGGATTGGCCAGATGGACCCTGCAATGGAATCTCACACATACTCGCCCAAAACATCCAAAACAAAACTGTATCTGTGAAGACAAAGACAAAGAGATAAGTTTGACAGGACGCCTGGGAATGCATTGTCCGCGAGCCAAACCGAACCTCCCTCAGACCGAGGGGGATCCCTACCGACAACGCAGCCGGGGGCGATGGTCCCGCCCGGTCTTAGATTCCTCATCAGGAATTGACTTACGGTTACGATATTAACAATTACATTGCTTTTTCGAAGTCACTCATTTTGACAAGTTATTTGCAGATCAATAGAACATGCCAAGCTAACTGCCTGTCCATCGATGGAACATGCAAAGTGGGTTGTGTCAATAGAACGTGTTACACTAGCTGTGCGTGGATCAATGAAACATGCTAGGCTAACTGCGCGATCCGTTTAGGTGGAGACGATCACTTTAGAGGGCCAAAGTGCTCTTTCGGCCACAGCATGTGTGTTTGGACCCTCTTGTTCTAAGGCCCAGTCTCTTCACTAAGCCCTGTACTGAGACCCAAACCCACTACTGTCTCAGACTGTGCCCAGACCTGTGTGAGCGGAGCTTTCTTTGCCCCTGGCTGTCTCAGACTGTGCCCAGACCTGTGTGAGCGGAGCTTTCTTTGGCCCTGGCTGTCTCAGACTGTGCCCAGACCTGTGTGAGCGGAGCTTTCTTTGGCTCTGGCTGTCTCAGACTGTGCCCAGACCTGTGTGAGCGGAGCTTTCTTTGCCCCTGGCTGTCTCAGACTGTGCCCAGACCTGTGTGAGCGGAGCTTTCTTTGCCCCTGGCTGTCTCAGACTGTGCTAAGGCCTGTGTGACTGTGCTGACTCATTGTACTGTAGGGATATATCCCAGAAGCTGACAGACTGCCTGTGGAACACAAAGAGGACGTTCTCTCGTCTTCTCTCTTTTTTAAAATTCAAAACCGACCCCTGAGTCGAGCTATGCCGCGCTCTAAATCAAGAGCTTCGACCCAGAGTTTCCTCTCCCTCGCAAATCAAGATAACTCCACTCCGCCCGCCGATAACACGACCAGAGTAGATATCCCCACATATGGCAGTGGACTGCAGTATTTGTGAGTGTATATTACATTTACCTTTATGAGTTTAGCTTATGCTTTTGTCCTATGTGACTTCCAAGGCAGGCAGAATACAGACCAATCACGTAGTCGTTACAGAGCTGACTGTGGCCAACGGGCAACCGCTAAGTTCAGTATTAGACCAGATACAAGAGCAAAACCAAAGCTGAAGTGGTAGAGTGGACTACAGACGGATGCAAGTTTTGCTTATAGTCTCAGAATCTAAAGCTATGGTGTATCTTCTGACATAAAGTATCACAAAAATAAGTGCCAAGCGGTAGCCATCATAGAGGGCAGGAAATCCATCGTTTCCACATATCATATGTGATAAATACGGGTTCTATCATTTTTTTATCTATTCAGTAGTTACCATACAGTGCTAAACCCAGTGTAAAAATTCACACATTTTCCAGAGGAAATTATATTGAGAGAGAGAGAGAGAGAGAGAGAGGGAGAGAGAGAGAGAGAGAGGGAAAGACTTGAGCATGTGTCGGTACATTTCTGCATATTTGTGGAGGGTGGGGGGGAAAAGGAATCCCAGTGTCTACCAATCTTCAGTCATTAAGTGCAGCACTGCTGAGAGCTTTTCTCTTTCTTTACCGAGGGCTTTTCATGTCCCTGATGGATTCCCCTCTGCGCTGTCTCGCTGGGTGTTCCAGCTAACGATCGTATCAGGCCCCACTGACAGCGTGTTGGCGAAAACACTCTCTCAGCTCGTCACTCTCGATGTTGACCCGACGCTATCATCCCCTCAGATCGATGCAGCCAGTCACAGAGCTTTAAAATCAAGCTCTCGTCCAATGAGAGGGTTTGGGAGGCGTCTGCCCCGGGGGCCGGTGGGGTTGACATGTTATTGGTCGGGATGGGAGGTTCTCAGAGGTGTGACTGAGGGAATACTTACTAATTGTTCCAAGCCACACTTTGTCAGCTGTTAATTAGTGACACCAAGGCAGAGTTCTCCTCCACCCATCCTGCATTATAAAAGGGGCGTGGCTTTTCCTCACTAAATTAAACATGAGAGAGATGTGTGGCGTCTACACCAGCATCCTAAATTCTGAGAACGGGTGTGGTCTGTGGTCTGATGTCAGTAAATGTATGAGAGGTGTGTGGCCTCCACTATGGCTTTAGTGGTAATAATATCGACCAGAGTGGTTTCGTAGGTGACTTAATTAATTATGCCAGTAAGGGGTGTGGTCATTGATGTGACCTTGTTAATTATGATGACTGGGGGTGTGTCTTCCACTGTGGCCTCACAGATTGTGGCAGAAAGGGTGTGGCCTCCACTGAGACTTCCTTAGTCATGCTGTCAGGGTAACTGTAGGCTCCACCTAACAACTTCATTAAATATGACAGGAAGGGCGTGGCTTCATTTGACATCTCATGAATTATTTATTGAATTCAGAGGCTGAGGGTGAAAAAATCTAGGCCATCTGTTGTCACTCATCCTGACTAAACAGTGAATGGCCTGATTTTTCACATCAGTTTTTGAAAGTGCGTTTTTTTTTTTTCTTTCAACTGTCACTATGTTGATCAAAAGAGCTTCAACTCACATCCGCTGCACACTGCGATTCAAAGCACCGGATGGCTTTATCAGGTAAATAAAATATGAATTTATTAATGAATCAAATGCAGGGTTTTTGTTTTTCCATATGTGTTTGAAAGAGTGTGAGTTTGTTACTAATAGATGAAATGCAAAGTGTAGATGGCCTGCTAAACTTTCCCCTAGCATAGAGAACGAGACAGAGAGAGGGGTTACTTTCCTAATGTCCTCTCTCTTCCTTTTCTTTCATTTGTCACTGTGTGTGTGTGTGTGTGTGTGTGTGCTGTGGTTGCTCTTGAAAGGCTTTCAGAACAGCTTGCTTGACAAGTTCCCCTTTGCACTTCCATCAAAATATTTACTTCAACAAATGTCTCTTTTTTTTTGCCCCTCTCCCATATCCAATGCCATTTAAAATCCACATTTTTCACAGATTAATGATAGAGGGGGAGAGCTCTATTGTGAAGCTGATACTTTAATTGTTAAAATAATCGTGCAGCAGAAAACCCCAAAGCATCTCCTTTCAGATCTTTCTCTCATAAGAGCCTTTCCCCTTTGTCCAGTCTCAGAAAACATCCTGAAATACTCCTGATCTTCGAGTGAAACCTCCCAAATCTCTCTCCTCTCCTCTCCTCTCCTCTCCTCTCCCACCTACACATGAGACACATGTTTTGGGGTAAGATATGTATTTGATCATCCACACATGGTCATGCGCGAACAGACACGCTTGCTCTCTCTCTCTCTCTCTCTCTCTCTCTCTCTCTCTCTCTCTCGTCTCTCTGTCTCTCTCTCTCTCTCTGTCTCTCTGTCTCTCTCTCTCTCTGTCTCTCTGTCTCTCTCTCTCTCGTCTCTCTTTCTGTGTGTCGCAAACACACACCTCTCTTGACCTGGCAACCCCCAGTCTTGTTAGCTCTGATCCAAACCACCAGCCGGGGGGATATCCAAACCATCTGCCCGACGTTTGGCTCCTCCTCTCCCCCATGGCTATGGCCAGACAGCCCCCTAGACTCAGCCTCCAGCTGGGAACACCAGGAGCTGTTTGCTAATCATGCTAATTAGAAAGCAACATTCTTTTTTTTTTCTTGCATTCATGTGGTGTAATGGTATATTTACCAGGCCAACAGAACGGTTCTCATGGGCTCTCTGACCAATCAGCATCCATCTCACGTAGTTCCTGGAAACAGTTTTCCATGACTGGAATCATAAGTGTTCTGGATTGGAATTCCCATGGACGTGACAGAGACATGCGTCAGAGAGACCACACTGAGGCCATATCCCAGCACCCAACTGGGCCTACACCAGTGCATGCTGCTGGTGATAATGGTTTGTTTTTCCTGGAAACGATGAACAGCAAAAGCTGACAGTTCTGTGTGACTAACGGTGTGCAGCCGTCAGACGAAACCTCGGCAGACATCACAGCAGATTGTCCAATGTCACTTTTCCACGGTAAAATTTCCACGAGTTACGTTTCACCTTAGAGCTCATTTCAGAGGAATTTTACTTTTCATCAGCCCATACAGTGTCACAGTTACGCACAAGAGGGCGCTGTTTTGATGTGTTCTCGTGAATCCGTTTACTCTGGCAAGTGTAAATTATATTGA
>NC_044508.1:2329496-2336996 GCF_902362185.1 Chanos chanos | reverse complement strand
TCTCTCTCTTTCTCTCTCTCTCTCTTTCTCTCTCCCTCTGTCTCTTTCTCTCTTTCTCTCTCTATTTGTCCTTCTGTTTCTGAGCTGAATAAAAACTGTAAAAATATAGATATAAATGTAGAAATGTCTGCTTTTAGTTACTGGACACATATTTTTGGACATATGCTTTGTTTCAAGAGGGATATACATGGTCTGTATGTCTGTGTGTGTGTGTGTGTGTGTGTGCGTGTGTGCGTGTTCATTAAATTTTCATTAGCGCTCAGATTAAAACACACCTCTTTCTTTTTTTTCAGATGAAATGGGAGTCCTTGAACAGAAGGAGCAGACGGATGGACGGGCTGCTGAGAGAGGAGTGAGGCTGATTACAAATCATTTCATCTCAGTCGAGGCTGACTGCTGAACCAGGCTGGTACAAGAGGGATGTGACTGAGAAAATTAAAGAAAAAGAAAAAAGAAAAAAAACACCAAACAAACAGAGCGGTCGTCTGTGATGCATTCAGGCTTGTGTGAGCACTCTAGAATATTCTTTCAGAATTCAGTGACTTCCTGTTGTGATTTCTCTTCTGCCCAAAACCATGGCTGAAAATACTATTGCCCACATAAGGATCTGTTAAACAAAAGGAAGTCAAACATTGTTTAACTTTTGGTCTGACAATGTTTTAGTTTTTTATTCTTTTATTCTTGCTTAACACTCTCTTCCCAAAACTATGACAGAGTTTTGTTTTTTTTTAAACTTCTCATAGCTCAAGAGTATATGTGATTTTTAAAGACAACTTCAACTTTGTTATCAAACTTTCTTTCTTAAGCCTTTCAGTCTCCAATCTGTTCTTGTGCTGAACTAGATCATTGAGAACATTGTGCTGTTCTGGTCTGATAAAGAAAAAATAATAAGAAAAGAAAAGAAATGGAGTATAACTTCGAGGATTTGGACACTTTTGTTTTCTGCTCATTTAGCCAGGTCTTGTTTGCTGAATCTTCACCCTGACGTACTTAACAGCCGCGGCGTAGCATCACGCCTGAGGGATTAGCTTAGCTGTAATTGCTTTTCCGACGTCGACGCCAACCTTTGACCTCATTGGGGAATGAGAAGACCTCTCTCCCGGGCGACCTCTGGGCCTCTCTCACTGATCGATGCCGCTGGCTCTGCTCACTGATGAAAGGGAGAGAGAGAGAGAGAGAGAGAGAGAGGTGGAAAGAAAGCAGAGAAAGAAAAAGTGCAGATGCTGTGCTAATTCAAATGCTAACGCTAACGCTGGTCTTGTTTACCTTACTCATTTTTCCATCCATGTTTTAGTCTTTATAAAAGATGTTTTAGTCTTTATAAAAGACTACCAGTGGTGGTCTTGTTACTGTAAATTCAAAATACCAAGTTTAAATAATGCTTCATCACTGTTCATCACTGAACACTCTATGTTGTAGATAAAACTCAGTCTGTACAGTAACTCGAGGGGACGGGTTAAACACGGTTTGAAAAGCTGTAAGTGATTTAAAAGCGCACTACGGTTTGTCCTGCGGATTTCATGTATCAAATGAAAATCCAAACCCAGGGTTGTCCCACAGGAACAGAACCCATGCTCTGATTAACTAACCAACTGTGGTGGGTTTTAAAACTGTTTATTCCACCACCTACTTAAGCATATTCTAGCTCTCAACCACAGAAAAAACAAGGAAAAGACAAAAAGTAGGAAAGCTATAGCAGTCTCCACTTTGATTTTCTCAAACTGTGTGACATTACATGCGCCAGGAGAATTATATACATGGAGCCTGATGATTCACAGCCTGATGCTATTCAGAGCGGACACCCCACACCCCCACACCCCTGAACCTCAGCGCAGGGAGTCGTCTTCATCCCCGTGGGGGGTGGCACACTCGCTCAAGATAACCAGACCTACTAGTGTTAAGTCTTTAACACCTACAGGAAAATATGCAGAAATTTGGAAAGTAAGTGTGTGTGTGTGTGTGTGTGTGTGTGTGCTTGCATGCAAGTGTGTGTCTGTCTTTCTGTTTTGTTTTGGTTTTTTATTCTTTATGAAGCCTTGGGTATCTTTAAGTAAAAGTTCTGGGTATAGCTGCTTCATTGTGTTTGGTGGCCTGCAGAGTCCCAGGTACAACGAACAAGAGGAAGAGAGAGAGAGAGAGAGCGAGCGAGAGAGAGAGAGAGAGAGAGAGAGAAGAGAGGAAGAGAGAAAGAGAGAGAGAGAGAGAGAGAGAGAGAGGGAAGAGAGGAAGAGAGAAAGAGAGAGAGAGAGAGAGGGAACAAGAAAGGTCTTTGATGTTTTCATATCACTAAAGCCTCACACAACCCTCCACCCTTCCCGTTTTTTCCTCTTCTTTCTTTCCATCAATGTTATCTCATTGCTTTGAGTTTCCACGGTTACAAAGACAAACTGCCTAACTTTCGGGACAAGGTAAGAAAAAGTTATGTGGAGTATGATTAAAAATTTAAATTTTTATACCTCTGGAGTTTTTTTTTTTTCTTTTCTTTTTTTTAAACCATTCTCAGTACAAAAAGTCTTTATCAGAAAAAAAGGAAAACATATAAAAATGAAAAATTGAAGACATTCTAATTAAAGCGAGGGAAAGGCAAGAGGCAAACTTACAAACCTGATGTAGTACTTGTGTTCCTATATAACCTTCAGTTTGTAACTTTCACAGTATCTCTATGGGGAAAACACCTCAACGCTGGGAATTTTAATTGAGGTGGAAAATCGGATTATTGAAAAAAAAAAGAAGACACTTACTGTTAACCTTAATGCAGCTGTTTCTGCAGTCATGCCTTGGTTTTGACTCTTAATACAGCTGTTTCTGCAGTCATGCCTTGGCTTTGACTCTTAATACAGCTGTTTCTGCAGTCACGCCTTGGCTTTGACTCTTAATACAGCTGTTTCTGCAGTCACGCCTTGGCTTTGACTCTTAATACAGCTGTTTCTGCAGTCACGCCTTGGCTTTGACTCTTAATACAGCTGTTTCTGCAGTCATGCCTTGGCTTTGACTCTTAATACAGCTGTTTCTGCAGTCACGCCTTGGCTTTGACTCTTAATACAGCTGTTTCTGCAGTCACGCCTTGGCTTTGACTCTTAATACAGCTGTTTCTGCAGTCACGCCTTGGCTTTGACTCTTCTGATCTCTACCCTGCTCACACCCCCACCCCCCGAGCTGCAAGTCACTGAATGTCTTCACACGAAGGTCCAGCAGGTACGTTTGTGTGTGTGTGTGTGTGTGTGTGTGTGTGTGAGTGTGTGTCATCGCTCACACACTTGACATTCAGTCAAACAAGCTCTCACTTAATATTCCGCCCCTCCTAGCAAGATCATTGTTCCCTAATCCGCCCGACTCCGTAACGGAAAATTAAAAAGCCAGGATTAGACGACGGCACGTTATTCTGTGAGCGCGGCAGTAATTACCCCGTTTAGGAGAAAAGATGACAGGATTAAAAAGCGCTTTAGCCATGTTTTAAAGAGTTTTCCGTATGAATGACAGGGCTGACTAATGCCCTCTTGTACGCTGGGAAAACAGAGCGTCCAGTGAAATGGGAATATGAGCTTCTGTGGGTAAAGCAGATAGGCTGAAAAAAAATATGCAGAGATTTCAACCATAACTAACTTGCCACACAAATTTAATGACTTTTTGCTTCTTGTGAAATGAGGCATTTCCTGGCTTGTTCTGTGTGTTTTTGAGGCCAAGTCAGTAAATGTTGGGGAACAGTTTTACTGTAGAAGTATCCTGTGTATGGCCTCCATCACACTTGATAAAAAAAAAAAAACATATCCGTGGGAGTAATTTGAGCTCTGCTGTTGAGTTGTGGATCTGTTCAGTAATGGAGCTACAGAGCTATAGTTATACACATTCAACAGCATAGCAAAGCGTTTCTCACTGACCTTTTTGTCTTAAGATGGAATCTAATCAGAGGAGGCTCATCCATTGAGGAGAGGGAGGACCATCCTCCCTAAAATTTCAGAGAGAATAAAACTTCAAAGAGAAAACAGCAACACAACAGGAACACAGCTCTGTGTAATCAGTAAAGGCATCTTCAGAAAGCAGGAAGGGTGTGATGTGGTGAAATGTATTCAGAGTATTTTAACTCTTGTTTTGTCTCTTGTTTGACCGACTTGGTGGTGTACAGGTTTAAAAAGCTGATATGGCTCAAACTGAATGATGTGCTGATTCTGCCGTCTCAGCAGATCTGAGCATTAAGGCCTACCACCCAAACACCTGCTGTTTTAAACCCTCTGTCCGCTTACACGTGGTGCAACTTTGAAATGGATATTCCCCATGGAGCAATTAAAACATTTTCTCCTCCTGCAAAAAAGTGTTGTTTAGAAGTTCTACACGGAACAGATGGTGGTACACACCACACAACAACAGTGGGCTTTTGTCTACGCCGATTGGACATTTGAAACAAATGCCTGTGTACAACTGCCAAGGATTAGACACATAATTTACAAGTGAGAATGGACGGATTCACAAATGAGCGCGAATGAGGCCCTTTGTTGGTTTGTTGGGGGAAAGAAATGTGTTGGATGGAACAATGAGAGTATTGAGCTGAAGTGTTAAAATGTTTCTCTGAAATTAAACTCAAACTCCCCATTTTTGGCACGAGTCATGATTCAAAAAGTCACCCAAAAATAAAACCTTTTTTTTTCCCCTCACCATTTCTTGAAGACTGAGATGCAATGGTATGTTTACTTAAGAGAACTTTGTTACACAAAGCGTTTTGTGTTTTGGGAAAACTTTACCGTTATCTGACCTCGTGCAGCACTGCAACTTCTATGTAGAAATAACTGATTAAATAAACTGTCATTGTAAGTGTGGGACTGAGCCAGAACAAACACTGTTTAGGGTGCATTATGGAAGAGGAGCCAACGTGGCATTTCAGCACCATGGACAGCGTATTACTAAAGGACAGCGCTTTGGCTGCTTCAGCACCATGGACAGCGTATTACTAAGCGACAGCGCTGGCTGTTTCAGCACCATGGACAGAGTATTACCAGAGAACAGTGCTTGAACTGTTTCAGCACCGTGGACAGCGCCTTTTGGATCCGCTACATGACTGACTCTTTCAGTCACTAAAAGAAACGGTGCCATTTAGTAAGCTAATGCCATTTGTTCATTTGCACCGATAGACACTGATAATGAAATAACACGGCTGATTAATCTTAGGTTATGCATGTGGACTGATATTTCATTTACAGTTGATTCCCTGCGCTGCTGTATTATGTCTGTAAGTAGGAACTAGGACATTTAAGGGCATAACGTTAAAAAAAAAAAACACTAAGGCTTGGGCTTAATAAATAATCTCTCTTTCTGTGTCAGCCACGCCTCAGTCTAGGTTCTATTAGGTTTTAGTGCGAGAGCTTCATCTTACGGTGCGTGACCCATCGAGCCTTAAACCAGTCATGCCCGCCACCGTTTGGGCCCTAGCACGTTTGGGAAGGGGATCGTAAATCTCCGCGCTGCCGTGTGTGTCGCTGTGATTCATCAATTCCCCCCCCCCCCCCCAACGAGTGCTTTCCAGCTCCCCCAGACTGTCTGCATAAATCCCTCTCTTTGTATAGTCCATGAAATGTGTGTTCCCCCCCTCTTTCTCACACACAATATGGCTGTAAAATACCCACTTCAGAGCCTATTAGATCCATCCACTTCCTCTGGGA
This sequence comes from Chanos chanos, assembly GCF_902362185.1. Lineage (NCBI taxonomy): Eukaryota > Metazoa > Chordata > Actinopteri > Gonorynchiformes > Chanidae > Chanos > Chanos chanos. The sequence continues at coordinate 2,331,345 of NC_044508.1, read as the reverse complement.
CGATAAATAAATAAATTTATGCTTAAAAATCCACGAGCGTTTGGAGTACCTAACAAAGTAAATAAATAAACTCAGTCGCATATCTGGAGCTGAGAAACATGTCGCATTCAACAAATTGTCACCCTGTGTGCAGAGGGTTGGTTGATTATTGATTGATGGGGCACGATGAGGAATTGAAACAGCGTCAGAAGAAAAGATGAGTAGTGTGATGGAGGGGTCCTTTCTGTGTGGAGTTTGCATGTTCACCCCGTGTTTATGCGGGTTTCCTCCGGGTGCTCCGGTTTCCTCCCACCATCAAAGACGCGTGTGCTAGGATTGAAATTCCCGTCACCTCGACCTTGGGTGGACCATCCTGTGACCTTGACCCAGTGTTAACTACGTTGACAAAAACCGAGTCAAATGCTCGTCAACAACGACGAAAACGAGACAATAACTAAATGAAAATGCACCTTTGAAAATAAAAACTGTAATGAAATATGTTACCATTTTCTTTATCGAATAATAACAAGACGATAATGTCAGAGACAGACGAATAGACAAGCAGTTTAGCTACCACAGGCCTCTGTTTGTTTCATCCAATCACGTGCGTGCACTCAAATTGCAAGATATTCACAGCCACGAATTGCATGCTTGTGATTGGTTGATACAGCCCCACCAATATCCCACCTCCTCCGGAAATCGAACGTTAAACATTTTAACTAACGTTAACTTGCCGACTCAAAAAAGACCTGGAGTTAGTCCCCGGGCACCTGCAGCTGCCCAGCCCCCCTAGCTCCTAGTGTGTGTGTGTGTGTGTGTGTGTGCTCACTGCTGTAGTGTGTGTGTGCTCACTGCTGTAGTGTGTGTGTGCTCACTGCTGTAGAGTGTGTTTGCTCACTGCTCTGGTGCGTGTGCTCACTGCTCTGGTGTGTGTGTGCTCACTGCTGTAGTGTGTGTGTGTGTGCGCTCACTGCTGTAATGTGTGTGTGCTCACTGCTCTGGTGTGTGTGTGTGTGTGTGTGTGTGTGTGTGTGTGTGTGTGCTCACTGCTTGCTCACTGGTGTATAGGATGGGTTAATTGTGGAGGCTGCACTTCACTGCTCACTGCTCTGGTGTGTGTGTGACCAATAAAAGCCTTCCTCCTTCTTCTTCTTCTTCCTCTTCTTCTTCACTTTACTGGGAACAAAAAATAAAAAAAACAGACAAAGAAATGAAACCAAAAATGCAGGTGTTTGGTCAGATTCACAGATGACGGACAGCATGAAACCTTTGTCAGCTGTCAGTATAATGCTCCTGACCTCCCTCCCCTTTGAGCTCACCACACCGAGGTCACCAGTTACACCTCATGTCCGCAACCCCCACGACTGGATATTACTCCTTCAAAACCAACATTGCCTTTACCTTCTTTTGAACGTAGGAAAACTAAGATACATTTATATGTGTTTTTTTTTCCACAAAGAACTCTATTGTCATTGCATGAAATTAAACCCAGTGTAGAATGTTTTATTCTTCTCTTTACGCGCCTACGTGTCAGACACGCCGCCCCACCGTCTGAGCCACGCCTGAAATCCGAGTTGTCTAATGCTGACCCTTCTCCACCGTGCTCGAGCCGACCTTCTGTTCCAGTGCAGGCCTTAAAGAGGAGACAGAGAGGCACGCACTTTCACTCATGACACTTTCACTCATGACACTTTCACTCATGACCCTCTCACTCATGACACTTTCCTGGGCTATAATCCAAAGGCTTCTCCTCCAGCCCTATTTGCTGAGCTGCAGAGGGAAAAAAAAAAAAAAAAAAAAGAAGTGGGTTGGCAGTGCTATTCATTACCAAAATTGATTTATTTACATCCCAAAGGGACAGAGCGGCCCA
>NC_044508.1:2251996-2324496 GCF_902362185.1 Chanos chanos | reverse complement strand
ATGCGATCAAAAGGTTACTTTGTGTTTGGCCTTTCAGTTCTTCTTTTTGGATTGCATCTTCACACACACACACACCACTGTGCTGCAACCAGCAACAACGTCCAGAAGCATAGTTTCCCTGTACCATCAGTTTTTCAGGTTTCTTTATGACAGAAGAGCCTGCTGATATGTCGTGTCACAGTGTGTGTGTGTGTGTGTGTGTGTGTGTGTCCCAGCATGTGTTTGGATGGATGGATGGATGGGATTTGACGTGAAGCCGCTGGGAGGGAGGAAAAGAACAAGGTAAACACTCTTCCGTCTCTCCCTCCATCTGCCTCTCTCCCGCGGTCTTCCTGAGGGGCGTAGCCCAGCAACATCAGCCGTGCCCAGGCAGGCGGTCCAGGAGGTCCTGGCCCAGCAGATGGAGCAAAACCAGGGTAGAACTGACTCAGCACCCACCTGCACCATCTGACGCTCACCTCCTACGGTCCACACAGGTCACATCTCTGCTTTAACACACACACACACGCACACACACACACGCACACACACACACACACACGCACGCACACACAGACGTGCACACACACACACAGAAATACATACACACAGACGCGCACACACACACACAGAAATACATACACACAGACACACACACACACACATATAAATACATACATAAATACATACACACACACACACACACATGCGCGCACACACACACACACACACGCACACACGTAAACACATACACACACGCACACACACACTCATACACACGCACACCAGGCACACTTGGCTGAGTGACTGAGATTTCGGAAAATTAAAACTATATTTCAAAACTATATTTTGTCTTGGTATGAAGGCATTGGCTAAATGAATAAAAGTATATGAACATTTCAGCAGAAAAGGTCTTTGATATCAGATGTCTTTATATCAGATGTCTTTCTATCAAGTATCTATGAATGACTGTGTATCTACAGTACGACGCATTTACATAAACTGTGATTGTCATGTGTTTCATCACTATGGTACACTCAGTAAACCTGCTGCTAATGACAGTATAGCTGCGTGTGTGTAGGAAACATGTTCACTTACAGATTTATGTAAATCTAACCTCACACCGTCCAATCAAAACCTCACAGTTTTCTCTAAATGCCACTTTGTGTTTTACAACATCCAAATGACACAGGAAATCACTTTGTCCCAAAAGCCAATTCAGTGTGTGTTGTCAGCGGTTTGTGTGTGTGTGTGTGTGTGTGTGTGTGTGTGTGTGTGTGTGTGATGGGCAGGGAGGGGTGGGGGTTGGGTTTGTATCAGCCCTGAGAATACAAATGAGTGATGGAAATGACTTTGTCTGTAGAGGAGATGAGACACTCAGAATCCAGCTCTCTCTGTCTGTCTGTCTGTCTGCCTGTCTGTCTGTCTGTCTCTTTCTCTCTCACTCGCTCTCATTTTCTGCCTTCCTCATTCACTCTCTCCTCTCTCATCCTCACTGTAATATCAGCATGTGTTCTTGTAGAAAAAGGTCAGAGGAACCAAGACCCTTTCAAACACTCACACACACACACACAAACACACACACACACACACACACACAAACACACACACGCACACACACTCACAAAGAGAGAGGGAGAGAGAGAGAGAGAGAGAGAGAGAGAGACTCTGTGTTACTCCAGTGTGGAGAGAGAGAGAGAGAGAGAGAGAGAGAGACTGTGTTACTCCAGCGTAGAGAGAGAGAGACTCTGTGTTACTCCAGTGTGGAGAGAGAGAGAGAGAGAGAGAGACTGTGTTACTCCAGCGTAGAGAGAGAGAGACTCTGTGTTACTCCAGTGTGGAGAGAGAGAGAGAGAGAGAGAGAGAGAGAGAGAGACTCTGTGTTACTCCAGCGTGGAGAGAGAGAGAGAAAGAGAGAGAGAGAGACTCTGTGTTACACCAGCGTGGAGAGATTGTTTATTATCATGTTACACAGGTGGTTTATTGTTTCTCCACTGAAAACAGCAATGAAAATCCATCTGTCTGTCTATCTATCTATCTATCTATCTATCTATCTATCTATCTATCTATCTATCTATCTATCTGTCTGCCTGCCTGCCTGTGTGTAGAATTGCTATATTAAATATGCTAGATGTTACATTGTATATGATGGGTGTCGTGTGATGCTGGGTATGATGATCATGTGTATAATATTGTATGATGTTTGTTTTGATGCGTGTTACATGTGTTTTTTATGTCTGTTTTGGTGTCTGTTACATGTATTAGTTGACATTTGTTTTGATGTGTGTCACATGTGTTTTTTATGTTTTTTTGATGTGTTACGTGTGTTATTTGATGTTTATTGTCATGTCTGTTACTTGTGTATTCAGTGAGGCCTGATTATTTGAGGAAAATTAAATCCGCAATGTTCTTTTCTCAGAGAAAGAGAGAGAGAGAAAAAGAGAGAGAGAGAGAGAGAGAGAGAGAGGGAGAGAGAGAGGTAGAGGAGTGGCAATATGACACCATGGATTTGTATTCTGGTGAGCTTAAACAGAGCATCAGTATAACCTCAGCATAACCAGAAAGAGATAGAAAAAAACCTCTCTGTCTGTCGCACAGAAAAAAAAAACCTCTCTGTCTGTGTGTCTGCAGGAACGCCAAAGTCTCTCTGCACACTGGAATGTCTCTGGAATGCCTCTGGAATGTCTCTGGAATGCCTCTGGAATGTCTCCACAGGGAAGAGAGAAAAGAATGAAACAGCCCCTCTTCACCCAAACATCTCCCACATGACAAAGACCTCCGCCACCTCCTCCACTGCTCCGCTCTTCTCTGAATTAATTTAACACAGGACCACTCAACACAGCATGAAAGACCATTCAAATGAACGCAACACATGTCCAACAGGATGTGCTATGTTTAGGTTTTTTTTCTAGAATGTTCTACTCGTGTAGACTTACATCTATGGTTCGAATAGCAGGTGTCTCAGGCACATGAAAGAAGAATTATGCAACTTTTTTTTGCGAAGTTTTTTGGACATTTTGATCACACATGAAATACCATATCCTTTATGTATTGCAGGAGATGACAAATTCATATCAGTTTTCATTTCATATCATTTTCAATAAAGCCACATTATAACATACGTTACAGGCATTATAATGAATATTACAGACATGAAACTGAAATTCATCTGATACTCTAAGAATCTGCTACTGCCCCAACAAGCACTTACAGAAACACAGACCTTCAAACAGACCAAGTCTACATACTTACAAGCCAGCAGCGCACCAGCTAGCCGGCAGGCTACCGAAATTCTATGAATCAACTGGCTACACGGGCCATAGAAAAACACACATGCAAGTAAATTCCAATTTGAAATGTATTTTTATTAAAGACTACACAGTAACTAACCCACCAGACTCCTGCCCTAACTGCACTGCAGAGCTGACTCGACATTTGGGTTCGAACCATAAAGTCTCAGAGCTCAGTCTGGGGTCTAGTGAAGGGGCAGCCTTCATGTTTATTTATATATCGTCTACATTACTTTAACTAAATTTAGGGGAAATATACACGACAGACACGATGTAAAAGACATATAGTGCACAAGTAGTAGTCATTATTAACCTTTTTTTCCTGAGAGCTGAAACAAAATCCGCTCAAAAAGAAAGAGCAGGTCTGCTTAAAAGAATAGCTTCACAGATTTTGTCTGTGTGTGTGTGTGTGTGTGTGTGTGTGTGTGTGTGTGTATAAGGGAGAGTGAGTTTGTGTGTGGTCAAGTCTAGCAGTATATATATTTTCTTCCAGACGTTTTCCATCGGAAAAAAAAAAATTGTGAAAGATGCTTTGCCAGCAGTCGTGAGTCCTGCTCCGTTGTTCATCGTTTTCTTACTTCAGTCTTAACTGCCGTTTCATTTCATAGCCCGCGGACTTTTATGTTTAAGTCACGTACAGGTCAAACCAGTTTTAGAAATGTGCGATCTCTCTCCCTCCCCCCTCTCCTTCTCCCTCTCTCTCTTTCTGTTTCTCTCTCTCTCTCTTTCTTTTTCACTGTATCTCTCTCTCTCTCTCTCTCTCTGTCTATAATTATTTACCATTTTCATCGGGCAATTTTTCATCCCAGGAATGAAAAGGAAAAAAAGTGCCTCCATTTTCTAGTTATGGCTCTTGCAGTTCTAGATTGGTGCCTTTGTAATAACAGCAATCATTGCCTCTGTGTGTGTGTGTGTGTGTGTGTGTGTGGCATGCTGCAGTAGTCAAGCTTTAAGTAAATGTTGATGTCGACGTGGATGCCCGACGCTCAAATTCTTTCATTTCCAAAAACTTCTCCTGCTCCTTTTGTTGTAAAGTTGTTTCCGATTGAGCGGTCGGTTATTTTTTAAGGGTGAAATTTCATCCGTCAAGTTTTAAAGTGTGTATGTATTGGATAGGTAAACAGAGAACCCTCTGTTTTAGCCAGTAAGAACATCACTCCTGAAATGGGCTTTCTTTAAACCATAAGACGGAACATTCTGCTAGCAAGACCCATAAGTGAATATGTGATAAGAAATGAAACAAACAAACAAACAAACAAACAAACAAACAGGCACATAAACCACATTGCCTACTGCATCTCTGCCATTCTGCAATCACTTCCATGTCAAAGATCAACTTTGGTCTTATGTGCCTGTGAAACCAGCAGCCCCAGTTATTTCACCACTAAACCAGTATCATGTCTGGTCTTAGTGAATGGTTAGTGAGTAGTGTAAACCCCCCACCCCCCCCCCACCCCCCACCCGCCCCCTCTCCTTTCCGTCATGGAAGGCCGCGTGACCTGAGGTACTGCGCTGTGCTGTGGTGAGTGTGCGGTCAGAGTCAGTGAGTTTGCTGTGGGACAGCCCAGCAGTGTGGTGCTCTGGGCTGGTCTCAGCGTCACAGTGTGTTTGGAGTTAAGCAGTGCTCATTTCACTCCCCTGTAAACAGTTCCGTGGGGCACCAGTGACTCACTGCGGGCAGATAAAGAGAGAAACATAACCTTCCTCGTTCACGAGGGAGCAGGGCAGATTGCATTCCCTCAGACCTCCAGCTACATGCCCCCCCCCCCCCCTTCCCCCCCCAGCGTACGGCAGAAGGGATTCCAGCTGCAGATCTCAGTGGCCTCTTGGCCCTCCCTTTCATTCCAGTGTCCCTGCACACTTTATCACCCGCACCAATTACAGACACCCAATCTGTCCAATTAGGATCCTTTCAGAGCATCTCTCAGTGTGTTTTCTTTGGTCAACAAGTGACCACTTCATAAGCCCCTCCTCCCCTCTCTTCCCTCTCCTATCCCACCCTCTGTATAGACTGACATGTGATTGAATATCAGCCAACAGCAGAGCAGCACCACACAAAAACCCCACCTCTCCCTGAGCCCTCTGCCCATGCTAAGGAAAAAGATTGAACCTTGGGGGCGTCTAATGATGAAGAAGCAATCCCCCCTCCTGTTCTCCCCTGGACCCCCTCAAAATAAACGCCAGGCGTTTTTTTTTTTTTTTTCCTACCCAGCATTGCCCTCGCTGTCTCTTCTCATTCCGCTTGGCTTCCATCATCCACCGTAAAAACAAATCGCTTCAGCCTTACCCTCTGAGAATCATCTATTTGTCCAATTTCTTTCTTTCTCTCTTTCTTTCTCTCTTTCTTTCTCTCTTTCTTTCGTTCTTTCTTTCTTTCTTTCTTTCTTTCACACATGGGAGCTTTACAGGGCAGGTTGTTTCCTTGCCGTCTTCCTCCAATCAAAGAATCGGTGCTCAGAATTTTTTGTTTGTTTGTTTGTTTGTTTGTTGTATTAAGGTTAAGGAGGATTTGGATACATTGTGATCCCTGCCCCACTCTGTGGCAGACCATAAATAAACTCTTCACTGTAAAAACTTAGAGAAGAAGCTTTTAACAAGGTCCCAAATTTCCAATCAGAAACAAATCAGCAAATTAATATTAGACATTGCTTTGTTGCTTTCTGTTTGATATATATACACACTGGTTTATGAGACCATGAGAAAATCATATTTTTCTCAGTGTGACCTACCTGTAGTTTCCCATATGGTTCATTGCTTACATTTGGCCAAAGTATGTGAGTGATATCAAACAGAGACGTGAGTCTGCAGAGACAGAGACTGCAGACTGACCCATAATGACCTGAACCTTCACTGCATTGAAATCCCAGTCTTTACAAAGGAAGAGTATTCAGTCACGGGAATGCTGTCCCGAGCTGTTTCAGTCAAGACCAAGTTTATCCACATTTACTTGTGTTACAAATAAGCATTTCAGCCAGCATGATAACCCCACAGGGACACTTAAAAACCCATTTACTACAGATAATGAACAGCTGTACTTTATAAAGCCTGTGTGAAGCTTCTTAGACTCTCAGGGTCAGTTGGGAAGTCAATAATGAGCCCTGCTTAACACCTTATTAACATACAGTGACGTTTACTTATGAAAGAGTTAATACCAGTTAATATCATTTTAGTAACCTTAATGAGTGACCTCTTAATCAAATTGATAATGGTTCGTAACGGCTTCAAGACTCTCCACGCACACGCAGAGGTTGCTGATATACGTGCAGAGCGCGAGCGCATCCGCAGGGGGAAATGGTTTATGTACTGTGTGTACTGAGCAGGGGAAAACGAGGAAAAATCCATAATTTCATTATTTTCATGTGTTCAACTCAAGATCCCTTTCCTGTCAAATATTTCAAGCCTTCCAATCTAACTAAACCACAAGCCCGTCCTTTAACGTCTAATTCAATATGACACGTAACAATAATCAATAAGCCATCGCAGCCAAGAGCGCTTGTTTGGCTGTCACATTAAAAACGCCATGGTATTTATGACCTCAGAACCAGTAACCGACAGACGTGTACCCTGTTTCGAAAAGCATAAATTCATATCGCTTATTGTAGAGTGAGCATGTCCACTTTGATTCAATGGCTTTGTTGCCGACCGATACTGATATAACGAGCTGTTTCTGATAGTCTGCTCCCCGAAGCTCTCCCTTGATAGACAGCTTTGGTCGGAGAGGGTTTCGAAGACTAAACGCCGCATCAGTTAATCGAGCTAATGCGTTTTTGTCAGCGGCGAAACTCATTCAGACGATAAATGAGGAGTTACGTTTCTGTTGCGGTACAGGGTCAGAGCTCATCTCACTGTCGGATTGTGTTTAGAGAACGCGCCAGACAACGAGCGCTGCCACTCAGGTAGGAAAACCCCACGCTATTCTGGGAATCTTTAGAAAGGAGACAGGACAGGAGGAATCTTTTGAGAGGCCTTGTTCGAGTAATAGAGAGAGAGAGAGAGAGAGAGAGAGAGAGAGAGAGAAAGCAGAGCAAAAATGTAATTACGGTCCTGTTGAAACCTCTAAAAGGATAACTGTCATCGTGACGTTACTTATATGTGATCCATATAAAACGAATATAAGAATATTCTAATCATATCATTTGTCTGGGTTTGTTTATTCCCATTCCCTCCAACTAAAAAAAAAAAAAACATCTACTATCTTTATAGACAAAGAAAATTACTCATGGAAATCTGACCTGGATGTCGACATTATATACAAAATGACTTTGCTCCAAAGGAAAAACAGAAACAATTGAAAGGCAAAAATAAACACAATGAAGTTTTTTACATTTGAAACTGTACTCTGTCATCCAATGCACATGGTATATTATCAAACTGACAGTCTTTTCTATGGCCAAAAGGAATAGTTGAGTCATTTATTTCTGTCAGATCAGAGGAAATTACCTTTCTGTATACATGCTCCTTTCTCACGTTAACCACAAGATTAAGGAGCTCCCTGAAGACCCAGCATCCAATCCATAAGGAATGAGGGATGCCTTCCTCTTCAGCCTCTGTCAGGTAATTGGATAGCACTAAATCAACACAGTTTCCTTTCACCTCTTTTACACAGAATGGATGACAATGCAGCCAGAGCCAAGATGGCTGTACTTAAAGGGCCTTTTCACATCATTGGCAGTGAAATGGAGAAATGGCATTTTGGGTTAGTTACATGTCATCCTCTCTCTCTAGCAACAGTGTCCAATACCCTGCTTTCGCTCCATTTAAGAGAAAACGTCCAGGGGAAAGAAAAAAAAAGGAAAGGTTAACTTGCATTACCGTGAGCATTGGGCTGGCCTTTCCAACCTGCAGACTGCTTGAGAGGAAAATGGCAGTCATATGTTTTCAAAGGCTCTGAGCGGCAGAGAGAACAGTGACAGACTACAAAAAAAGCCCTTTTATATCCAGCACAACTGGGTCGTTTTGTGGCTAGAAGGAAAAGAGGTTTTTTTTATTAACAAAAAAAAAGGTGAAAAAGAGGATGGTCGTGGTTTGGGAGTTATTGTTTCAGGAACGTATAGTACAGAGTGTCTTGTTGGCCTTGCTTCACTGAGGATGGAGTGAAGAGCAAACAGGGGGATGCAGAGACACAGAGAGAGAGAGAGAGAGTGAGAGAGAGAATGAATGGGAGTGAGAGAGAAGTGAAGGAGGGAGGGGGAGGACAGAGACATAGCAGAGAGAGAGAGGGGAGAGAGAGAGGAGACCAGTAATTAGAATTACACTTCACCTGTACTTCAAAGCTTTTAGTGGAGTCAGCGTTAAGCCAATCAGGGTTTGTGTCACCAAATTGTATTTTCAGGTAATTGTCCCCTGGAACACTCCAAAGGTATGGGGCTTACACTGTGCAAAATCTCTCTCGCTCTCTCGCTCTCTCTCTCTCTCTCTCTCTCTCTCACTGTCTTCCTCTTTCTCCTTCTCTCTCTCTCCTCTTTCTCTCTTCGTGTCTCTGAGCATATTTTCATGTTTGTCCTCCTCTATTTCTATTCCTCCGTTCGAGAATGTCTGTATATATTTCTGTATGCTAATAAAATATAGTGCTAATGTAATTAGCATGCAGTGTTTATGAAATATGTGTATATGGTAATACATTTCTGAAAAAAAGCAAAAGTGACACTTCAGGGAAAGACAAGGACTCCAGTGCATTAACATTTACAAATGTAACTGAGCCCAACTGCTCTTTGAAGTGCAGTGTCTGTTCAGATTAGCTCTGTAACACTATGTCTCTCTCTCTCTCTTTCTCTCTCTCTCTCTTCTCTCTCTCCTCTCTCTCTCTCTCTCTCTCTCTCTCTCTCTCTCCCCCTCTCCCTCTCTCTCTCTCTCTTCTGTGTGTGTGTCTCCTCCTTTCAGTTTCTCTCTGTTTATAGGGGAGCAACAGAACGACTCTTGCTCACTTTCTGTCATTCACTCACGCTCTCTCTCTCTCTTTTTCTCTCTTTCTCTCTCTCTCTTTCTGAGAAAGAAAGTGATGGTCAAAGAAAAGTGGTTATCAAGCTCTAAATATCACCAGGCTGTCAGTCACACAGGTCCAGAGCATTGCTGATTAGTGTGGGGAAAACATTGTGTTTTATACGTGCTTTTTCAAGCTACAGTTTGGGTCTGTGAATAGGTGTCATTGCTGTACAGCCAAAAAAAGAAAGAAAGAGAGAAAGAAGAAAAGAAAGTAAGAAAGAAAAAAAGCATATTTAAAAAAAATATGTATTTATAGGAAGTCTGCAGGCAGCAGATAATTAAATTTCTCTGCACATAAAACTTCATTCACAGCAGAAATTGAATAAAGTGTGTGGTAGGTGTTCTGTAATGGCTGATGTGCTCAGAAATTTCTATTTCTCTCTCTCTCTCTCTCTCTCTCTCTCTCTCTCTCTCTCTCTCTCTCTCTCTCTCTTTCTCTCTCTTTCCGAGTTTAAGTTGCTCTTAAATACTCTCTCTCTCTGTCTCTCTCTTGCAGTCTCTCTCGCTCATTCTCTCGTTCTCTACTCTCAGTCTCTCTAAGCCAAACACACCCACACACACACACACCCACACACACAGGCACACTTTGCATTTCCCCTGATCAGAGACAGCCAATTAAAACCCTTTAGAGACGGTGAGACTGATGGATTGGGTGACTGGATGGGCCCCTCAGGAGTGTTGGGTGAGAAGGGGGCAATATTTATAATTCAATTCCTGCTCAGTCCCCTGGGAGACCAAGGCTATTGGGGGAGTCGTATTGACTTTCCGAGCCTGGCTTTCATCTTGTTTTATTGCGTTTTGGCAGAGTTGGGGAGGTAATAGATGGGGGAGTGTAAATGGGGGGGGGGGACGGCTGTATCTCATGGCCTCTCGCTGTGGGGTCTTCCATTAAGATGCGGGGGCTTCTTCAGAGGAGAAGGGTGCAATTTGAGAAAGGCATCATATCCCTCTCTTACCAGACCATCTACTCTTCCTGCCACCCAGAGAGAAAGAGACGAGAAAGAGAGAGGAGAGAGAGAATGAGCATGTCTGCACATGCATGACCATGTGTGTGTGATCAAGTACATATTATACCACAAAACATGTCTCATGTGAAGGTAGACATGTTATATGAGAATTTTTGCCTTTTGCTTGGACAGTACGAGATTACATGTAACTGTTAGAGAGAGAAAGAGAAAAAATGTCAGTGTGGTTTTGAATTGTTAGATCAATAGTCTTGTCAGAGACCATTCATCTCCGCAGAGAAAGTCACCTTAATGCTGCAAATGTGTGAATGTGGAATTCCATAGCACTGTAATTTCATTCCCAACAAATGGAATAGTGCCAAGTTTACCTCCAACTCTCCCTGCATTCTCGCCATTTCACTGACGGAAAAAAACGGCAGCTCAAATAGCTCACAAATCAGGAGGGAACTGTTCTCAAGTTCCTGTTTGACCAAGCACATGTCCATGAACTTAATATGAAGAAATAAATTGCCTTTGTATGCTTTTGTTTGGTAACAAAAACAAAAAAAGAAAACACAAACAAAAAACAATAATCCTGAACCTTAGCCTTTGGCATCTGACCCCATTAATGGTACTCTGGAGAAAAGGAGCTCAGGAATTCTGTGGGAAAAATGCAATTAAAAACACAAGGCCGCCGGCTGGATTTCTGTCTCTTCGGAAGGGATTAATTTCTTTTCCCCTTCATCAAGTTGAAAGGGAACCCCCAGGTAATTATGGATTTTTGGCATTATGTTTGAAGTTTTTTTCTTCTTTCTTCTGTTTCCCTTCTTTCTGTTCAGTGGATTAAAGATATCATTGTGTCCCAGTGAGCAAGAAAAAAACATTACAGCAACATTTGGATGGAACAAGTTCTTGCACGGTTGCTCCGATAAGCACGAATGTCCGTCTTAATGAGTCTCTGATGGAAACACACACAGGCCATTTGCAAGACTTCTTCTCAGATAACGTGAGAAAACACGGAAAGTAAATGATGAAATCTCTGGTGCGGAGACCAACCTGGCAACCATGTAACCAATGTGTACCCCCCTCCAACACACACACGCACGCACGCACGCGCACACACACACACGCACACACGCACACACACACACCCCCAATCAAATTTACACCGCAGTCACAAGTGAAAGCTTTCATTTTTACTCAAGAATCACAAACAATGTTTTTTGGAGGTTTTTTGCTTTGTTTTGTTTTTTTCAAATACAGCATTTATTAATTATTCCTTCTGTTCTCGATTTTTAATAGCGCGTGTCTCGTTTTCAATTTCAAAACATCTCATAATTAAGAGCAACAAAAGAAGATCAATGCATGTAGTGTTTCTCACATACACAGATGGGGGAATTACCTAATGCTAAATGAGCTAAGAATATTAGCTCATCTGTAACAGTGCCAGCAGTTGTATCCATATCCTTAAAAAGCCTGGTGCTTCAGCAGTCACTGCCGTTTATCAGAAAAACCCGAGGAGTGACGGACTATAAGTCACACCAACGAGCTGGTGTCGTGACAGACAGTTTGTGAAAATTTAAGGCTGTCTAGCACAAGGCCCGTCTTTCTTTCAAGTCATGAAAATTCAGATCCATTGAGGTGCTGGAAATGTCCATGTGGCCAGGTTACTGTCTGCGACTGCGTTGCTCTGGCCAGGTTACCAGGTTTAACAGCGCTCTTCTGGTGGCAAGGGCCGCATGGCCGGGTTACTGTCTGCGACTGCGCTGCTCCGGCCAGGTTACCGTCTGCGACTTTGCTGTTCCCGTGGCGAGAGCCGCGTGGCGGGGTTACTGTCTGCGACTGCGCTGCTCCGGCCAGGTTACCGTCTGCGACTGCGCTGTTCCCGTGGCGAGGGCCACGTGGCCAGGTTACTGTCTGCGACTGCGCTGCTCCGGCCAGGTTACCGTCTGCGACTGCGCTGTTCCCGTGGCGAGGGCCGCGTGGCCGGGTTACCGTCTGCGACTGCGCTGTTCCCGTGGAGAGGGCCACGTGGCCAGGTTACTGTCTGCGACTGCGCTGTTCCCGTGGCGAGGGACATCTCCTGTTGCGGAGGGAAAAAGAGAACACCCTCAGACCACAAATCCACTCGGATTTATTATTCCAGAAATGAGGGACTGTCTCGTGTGTGCTTTTGCACAGTGGAATCAATCATGATGCTGTATTTTGCTATATCTATAATGTAATAGCTACCCCATAGGCTACGACATGGCTGTTTCAGACGAGTGCTCTTGACGCGTGTCCATACAAACCAGTGTCTAGCCAATGAAATACCGTTGGGTGGTTTTCACATTTAATACAAGACTTGATATTTACAATATGTACAGGCTGTAGTTTTACTCTGGGGGCTGTGAAAGGATCCAGTGACGGTGAAGAAATAGTTATAATCCAAAGTACGGCCACACCGTTATTTCACTGCTACAGGGCTTTTGCCGCAGAATACGATCTGGCATGGTAAGAACTCCCACCACCTGCACACCCTACTTCCTGTCAACTTTGACCCTTTAAACACCTGATGTGATCACCTGACCCACAACCCCTCTGTATATTGCCCTCTAGTGGTCAAATGTCATACTCAAGTGAAAGAAACTACATGCGTGAACCACCTAATGGCTGCCGCACAGTGTGTGTGTTTTCTTTTAGGTGGCTTGCAGACATAAAAGTGATACCAACACAAGAGGTCGGATTTCAGTTATAACAATGTCAAAGATATACTGAGTCAAACTGAGTTAAACACATAGATTAGTTACAGAGAGAGTCTTAAATACACGATACGACACAGTCGACAAAAACAGCACCAAAGTAGAGAAATTCTCTACAATTTCTATACACAAAAATGGTTTCTGTGCTTTTGACAAGTTTAGCTTGGGACACTTGTGGGGATTAATGTCAATATGAAAATGCAAACGTCAACAGCACGGCTCCTTTGATTTATGCTTGTTTACCCCGGAGATGCTAATAAACTAGTTAGACGCAACGGTTTCATTTCCAGCCAACCAACCGATCCGTGCATAATGCGAAGGCCAATGAGATGTCTTGCACGGCAGGGATGGGAGGGGCATGCGTAGGGGGACTCATTTTCTGAGCATCCCTGACAGGAAGGCGCAGGTGATGAAGTAGTCTGGTCTGAATTTAGTCACATCATTAGGAGGCAGTGAGAAAAAACGCAAGAAAAATAACAACAACAACAAAAACAAGTTCATTTCCCCAAACATTTCGGTTTTTCAGTGGTATAAAATTACCAGTTTTAAATCAGCTCTGATAGAGTTGAACCAGACGACCATGGCTGTTCGTTCAGCAATGGTCATTTTAATTTATCACATGTTCACTGGTTCTGTGGAATCCACTTCATATTCAAAGCCTTTTATAAACTGCACTAACGAAATAACAACCTGTTTAAATTCAATTGATATTCTCTCTGTCTCTTCTCTGTCTGTAAACTCACACACCCACACATGCGTGCACACACACACACACACACACACACACACACACACACACACACACACACATACACACAATGCTTATTTCATTTATTAGTTACTTTATTAATCGGTTAATTAGGTTGTATAAGATGTGAAGATATATGAATAATTACACATTCTGTGATTGTTTCTACATGTATTAAAGACAGTTCATACTGAGAGAGTACCTGCAGTTTTAATGGAGCCTAAATCTACTTATGCATACGTGTGTGTGTGTGTGTGCGTGCGTGTGTGTGTGTGTGTGTGTGTGTGTATTGGTTCGTAGTCCAGCTCATTGATTTTCCAATTTTTGTCCAAAAGACAAGCGGTTAAACTGCTCCAAAGATCATGAAAATTTGAGATACAGCTGGACTCAAACATTTAGAGTCTGAAAATTTTCACTTTGTGTCACATAATCCAGAAACAGGTTTTTTGTTTTGATATCGCAGATAAAATGCCTCACGCCCAAATCTCCATGGAAACGCTAAAAGTGTCTCAGCAAGAAACTGGTAACTAAAAAAGAAAAAAGAAAAAAGTTGAATGCAGTCTGTAATTAGGTTTTCATAGAACATTGATAACATTTCTCCTTATGACTTGACTCATCTTGCGTGGTCATAACCAAAGCCGTGTAATATTATTCTCCCCTCCTTTTACCCTTTGAATTTCTATCTCTCATTAATTCTACTTGTATTTCATTTGTCCTCTCATGTCATTGAGGCATGAGCAGAATTTTGAAACCTCTAAGTAAACATATGATCAGACCCCCTCGAAAATCTCTCTTTCCCTGTCTCTCTCTCTCTCTCTTTCTCTCTGTCTTTCTCTGTCTTTGCAAAATCACTTTTGTGCTTTTGCGTCTCACGGTTCTCCAGAGTTCAGACCGACGTGGAGATTTCCCTCGTGTTCGCTCCAGCCGCCGTCTTATTACCGCACAAGGCCTGTGTTCACATGGCACTCAGAGAAAAGCCATCTCAAGCCCAGGTCCCTGGCCACGCCGGACTCCCGCACAGCTCAGGCTTATCCAAACACTCCGAAAAGGTTAGAGTGCCTTCGATCACGCTTATGTCCTGTCTCCAGCAGCAAGAAAAATAGCTGCAAATTCAACCTTTTTTTTTTTTTTTTAATACTTGGTTAAAATGTATGACCGTCCTGCGTTGAATTTTATTCAGCCGGTCGGGTCATGATGAACATTTTCTTTAGTGGTGTATTGACCGACATGTTATAACCTGTTACAACATGTTATAACAAGTCTTCTATCTATTACACTCTGTCTCCCAGGCAGGATGTCATTACAGCCTTTTTCATGCTTCATTCAGGCTGTGGTTCTGTTACAGTGACTTAAACAGGCTGTGAACAGTTATAACAGCTTTATGAAAGAGCATAAGGGGGCTGTGAGAGAGGTCTGTTTAAGGCTGTAGTGTTTTTAACTGTTAGAGTCTCACAGCAAAATGTCAGTGGAATCTTGAGTCTTGCTGTCTTATGAAGGGCTTATGACAGGTCATAACAGTGTATATGACAATAATAGCATGTCTTATACCAGCCATGAAGCATTCAGTCATCAAAATTGGATATTAATATAAGACAAGATATCCAGAGCTCTGCTTGCTGTCTGAGATGCTGTCTTTTCGTAGTGATATTGTGTGTGAGAGTTTATTTTGCAGAGGTTGCTTTAGAAACACCAGGAGACCTGACATCAATTTGTGTGTGTGCATGTGTGTGTGTGTGTGTGTGTGTGGGTGGCTGGGTGGGTGGGTGTGTGCGTGTGCGTGTGTGTGTGTGTGCGTGTGTGTGAGAGGAAGCTGGGCTGGGAAACTGTTTACTTCAGATGACTGGAACCTTTGTCAGTGGGGGGGGGTTAAAAGCTAGCAGCCGAACTGCTGTGACCGAATCAACTCTTCACCACTCAAAGCTTCTCTGTCTACTTGTTTACACCTTGGCTGTGTTTTTGTTTGTTTATTTGTTTATTTGTTTGGGTCAGGTTTCAGTGTCTGTCAGTTCTGTCGCTCTCATGTTGTTTAGTACCACGGAAAACGAGTGGAAAGAGAAGACAAAAAAAAAAAGAAGTGAAAAGAGTTGTTCACTTTGATTCATATTTTATTGGATTAGCTTGTCAGTGTTGTGTGTGTACATCATTTGAGCTGTCAGATTCCCCACTGATTAACATGAAATGGAAACAAATGCCGAGACTTCCCGATCCATCTTTGCACTGTAGACTAACACACTCTCATGTATCACTGTCAATTCATGACACGTCTATTACATATTAATAATATGGTTACGAAACTGTAATAGAAACTCATGCCATTAACAGCATGACTACTAGAACAGCACGCTCATTTAAAAACATTCATGTCATGTGTTGTTGTGTGTTATCGAGAGTTAAGGTAGATGAGTAATTTAAGAGAAGAACAGATATATAACTCATCACTGTAACTGATCTTTTTACCCCTGTATATCAGAGTTCACAGGCTCCACTTTCTTAACAGATATATAACTCATCACTGTAACTGATCTTTTTACCCCTGTATATCAGAGTTCACAGGCTCCGCTTTCTTATGCTAAACACTTACGTCTCTGTATGTTCTATGTTATAAGGCACCTAATGCACAGTATGCATAATTATAAGTATAAATAGCTGCAGCTGAGATGCATTGTTGGCACCTGAGTGTATCGGGTTCAAACTGTAGGATGTCTGTTGACACTGTGGGTCTTGTTTTTTTTACCAGCGATTAAAAATATGCAAAGTCTCTGGCAGTAAGAACTGACGCAACCAGGAACAATCCAAATCAAAAGAACACAATTAAAAGAGGCATTCCTTTCTCTGAGCTGCTACGTCCTCAATACCCGTCTCAGAAAAAATAAATAAATAAATAAATAAATGAAATGAAATGAAGAACAGAAAGCTTTCCCGCTTGCATCACCTGTCAGCAATATTCTCCTCTTTAAATTTTGTGAGTGTAATTTCTCAGTTTCTCATGTAGCCGCTGTAGGGATATTCAGCTCGACGCCCCCCCCCCCCCCACATCAACCCCCCACCCCCACCCCCCAACCAACCCCCCCTCCCCTCACCTCATCCCCTCTGCTCAGTCTTGTGCCTCTGCGGTGATTGTAACAGGGAAAGGTTAATTTGTGGGCTAGAGTCCAGAGCTACAGGCAGACTGAAGCAGCCAGACCATGAGTGGCTTGGAGAGAAAAGTGGATTTAATTACAGCCCAAAATGGGCCCCAGCTGGCAGGGGGAGGGCTGGCCCTCTCTGCCATCCCAGACTAAAGGTGACAGTCTCAGGGCACTCTTTGGCTAGTACTGTCTGTCACTGAAATTCCCACGGGTGGAGGCATATGTCTCAGCTCTCCACTTATGTTTTTTTTTTTTTTAATTTCTTCTTTCTAACATTAAAAATGCTAGACATCTCAAAAACAGACATTTGATTAAATGAATGAGAGAGTGAGAGAGAATCCGGTGAATAGTGAATGGGGTGTTTTTGGGGAAAGGAATGTAAACTGATAGAGGTGGCAGTGATGTCGTCATGAAGGCTATGGAATCCTGACAGGGTTCCAATAGAATGTTCAGCTTCTTTAGAATCAGCGGAAGCTTCAGCTCCCCGCAGAGCTGTGCCCCCTTCCTTTGGAGTATCTGAATGACCTCTTCTTCAGGTGCTATGCTTATTTTGAGATAAGGGCACACAGACCACTCTAGCTCAGAGGCTTCGCCTGCTCCTTTGGAACTGGACAGTATCTTAACCTCCTTACCTCCTTCGCCAACACTCATCAATGCCCAGAAATGAAACTGCAACAGCGTGAGAGAAGAGGTTCTATGGCCTTTCTTCAAAGGGTGTGGTCTCAATACCTAGCGGTCATCTGATCCTCTTCTTGACTGACAGATGGATACCATTAGTCAATCGGAAATGTCTTTAACTGTGATTGGCTTTTTAACTGGCAGATATTCTTCACTTTTGGGGGAGGAACTAATTCCAAGGGTTGAAGGCAGTTTCTCTTTCTTTTTCATTTTTCCTATCTCTCTCTCTCTCTCTCTCTCTCGCTTGCTCTCTCTCTTTTCAGAGTTTGTCGAGGTATAGTAGGAGTGACTTAATCTTGCGGTGGTCAGACCAAATGACACATCGTTGGAGCAGTAGATGAAAAGCAAACTGCAATTGGTCCATACAAACACACGCCTTTGTCCCTCCGGGAACCGCTTCCTTTTGCATTTTTGAGCCCTGCCATTTATATTTCATTGGAGGGGGAAGGACAAGGCTGTAAATTGGTATTGCCAAGCTGGGAGTCGATGTCGCTCCATCTTCCCTGGAATGGGGGGGGGGGGGGGGGGGGGGGGCGGGGGCGGGGAGGGGGAGACACCAAGGTTAACCCAGTTCAACCACATCACCGTGATACACGGCCAACGACAAGGTACACTTGTTACAAGGCGAAGGAGAAATTCCACTCAAACCCCAGCAGTAAACAAGTCATGTACAGCTGCACATTTCTGAATTTATTTAATTTTTTTTTTCTTTAGTGATCAAAAAGCCCTCCTTCATAGGCTTAGATAGCCTGGTCAGAATGCAGAATAGGTAGAACAGACAGAATGACAGTGGGAGGTGGAGGTTGGGTGGGTGGGGGGGGGGCTTGGGAGGAAGAAAGAGAAAGGGAGAGAGAGTAAAAGAGAGAAAGAGATTAAGGGAATTGTTGTTTTGGATCGTTCAGCGAAAAATGAAGTTTTAGTGCAGCAGACAATGAAAGAGCCAAGAAAGATAATTATGTGTATTCAGTTCAAGTTTTTTTTTTTTCTGTCTCTCTCTCTCTTTCTCTCTCTCTCTCTCTCTGTCTGTCTGTCTGTATGTCAGGGAATACACTTGGCATTAGATGATTTATGTGAACATGAATGAGCCGTGTAGACAGGGGGAGAGAGAGAGAGAGAGAGTGAGAGAGAGAGAGAAAGAGAGAGAGAATGGAAATAGATGAAGCTAGTCTCCCTTCCCCGTATTCAGCTCACTCCCCACTCCTCATAAACAGAACAGTGTGGGAGAAATGAGAGGGGAGAGAAGAAAGAGGGGGGGGGGGGTGAGCAGCAGGAAGAGAAAAGAGCGAGAGAAGAAAGGTGAGAGGGAGAAAGAGAGGGTGTAATGGAGGGAAAAGGGGGTAAATAGGGAAAGGATAGAGAGTAAGTGTGCGGAGGTAGAGAGAGGTGATGTGTAGAAAATGAGTGTTGACCCAGTGGCTTAGTAAACAGTAGCAGACATCCCAATCTGAGTTTAATCAGAATACACACAGCAGAGCATACGGATACGGATACACACACACACACACACACACACACACACAGGCACACGCACAGAAGCATACACAACAGATTCTGCACAGTGTATTCCAGTGTTTCTATTAGTTATCATAATGATTGTTAATGCATGCTATTCAGTATCTGTTTCACCACTTATAACAGAGACCCTGTTCACGCTTGGTTTTAAAATGCATCTTGGGCGATCGGATCACAAGTAGACAGCGCTAAATACAAGTGTAAATGACCACCAAGACACACTGTGATCCCATCACTCAAACCACTTGCCGAGGCGGTTTGGGACGCATTTAACCACATGTTGTGTAAACGCTAATGCGTTCTGATGCATCTCTGACAAGGACGTAACAGGAAAATACATCGTCAGTGCAGCACGTGGTGGTTGTTTTGGTGACAGCTGCCAATCTCAACCGCTGGAATAGCCCATACAGGTATATTAGTTCTTGAAACATTTTTTGTTTTCTTAGCTAGCCGGTGCTAAACAACTCTGGAGCTTGTCTTGCGACAGAAACCAACGTAATAACTGCCCTTCGACCTCCAAGCAGAAGTGACGTAGGCAGTCACGAAATCTGAACACAAGTGCTCAGCTGAACACCATGATAGACACAGGTGTAAAGGGCGATGTGTCTCAGCTGTCCACTTCTGATCCGATCACCCAAGACCCATTTTAGAACCAAGCGTAAACAGGGCCAGAGACAAAATTAGTGCTTATTTCATTTTTGCAGGAAAAGCCTTACTCTGAAAGACTGTTTTGTTCTGTTGATGGAGCTGTCCACAACATCCACACATCAAACTGTTTTAGGAGTAAAAAAAAGCAAAGTTTTGGACATACTTTAGCAAATTTCTTCCTGTTTTGATTTTACAGTCAAAACAGGAGGTCGCTGAGGTTACCCTGGAGTTCACTTTCAAACAAATTTACATTTCACTCACACTAAACTAAAATAGTTACTTGCAAAAAAAGTACTGTTTTTTGTTTGTTTGTTTTGTTTTACTTTTCTGATAATCATAGTTATCATGGTTACTTTGGATTACATAATCCAATCTGCTGTTAACACTCTTAGAGCTAATTTAACACTGGCTAATTATCTGTTACATAACAACTACACTGGGAACTGAAGCTCCCGCTGATTCTTTTGAAGATGAATGAACATTCTACTGGAACCATGTTTAGATTCCGTAGATTCCATTATGACATCATCGCCCGCTTCTTCAGTTTATTCTCTCGAGCTTTATGGGAGCAGAGAATGCGGCAGACAATAAGACTGGCAGGAAAGGTGACTTACATTGGCTTTCTATGAGGGTTCCTGCAGGGAAGGTGAAACCTTTTCGGGGAAAGGTAGCAGAGGTATAGAGAAAAGAGGAACCTCCTGCTAGCTATGTTAATGAAAGAGAAGCAGCACAAAGTGTTGTGCTAATCTGTGGGAGTTATAGCTAGGTGGTCTATTGTACATGCACATAGACAAAGGGCATAGAGAGGGGCGAGAAATCTGCACCCCACCACTGCACACGCACACACACACACACACACACACACACACAGATTTTCACAACACACCCACTCTCTCTCTTTGTCTTTCTCCCTCTCTATGTCACACACACATACACATTACATGTTCACATAAGAGGTCATTAACATGTCTCTCTCTGTCTCTCACTCTCCCTCTCTCACTCACACACACACCCTGTACACCCTCCGTCTGTGGCCTGGACTCAATAATTTATGAGGGGCTGCTGTCTTGTGTCAGTAATGCTAAAGACACGACCTTTTCTAGGGAGACGAACTCATTTATAAAATATTCCTGACATCCCATTGTAGTGACACGTCTGCGCTTCACTCCTGTGGAATTCTGGGAATCTCTGGCAGTTGCTCGAATTGAATTTGAATCAAGACAGTCACACTATTTCAGTCACCTGAATGAATTTTAAATTAAAGGTAAATAATCAGTGTGGATGTACATACTCATTTCTCTGCTACACCCTAACCGCTGCTACACACCCAGGTTATACTGTTAGACACATTTAAAATTGTAAATCCAGTCCATTCATTACAACAGGGAGTGTAAATATAGGCAGCTGACATGACAGCTCATTTCACGGTAATCAAATCGAAATGCATGTAAAAATTTATTTTCATTTTCACAAAAGTTCAATTAACATCGAAGAATAGTGTGCTTTCATGGTTACTTTACTTTCAAGAGAAACTTACTTTTTTTCTTGAACAGTTTTTGATTTTATCATGTTACGTCCTAAGACGGGTTTGGTGTCTTTCTCTCCTCTCTCTCCTCCTCCTCCCCATTGGCTGGACAATGAGTGCGGGAGGTTTGAAAAGGCGACTGCTGTGAAGGCACGGCGAGCTCATCCTCCCGAGAAACCTCTGCCGCCACGCGAAAAGCTTCCCGATATCCACTGTACATTAGATGTGGATTCGTGTTTCCACATCGGGAATTTATTGTACATAGTTGTATATAGTCGTGTTGTGTTGGGTGGTGTTGTGTTGTGCGATGTTAAAAATCGTTTTTGTACAATGTTAGTCAGCACTGGTAGGGGGTGGGTGCCGTTTTATTTTGGGCTCAAGTTTTCTACTGTTTATGTTGGTTAGGGAGGCAGGGAAGTTTATTTGTAATTCTTTTTGTTGTAATATTATTTTGGGTAGGTAAGGTAGTTCCCTCTTCTCTTGGTTGGTGGTGTTTTTTGTTTATCATTTTGGCCTTGCCCACCCCTGAAGTCTTTTTCGTTTAATTAATATATTAAAATAAAGCTGGCTAGCGATTAAACGTGGTGTTGGTGTTGAGATCGGTGGCGGCAAGTCAAGGAGGGAGTTCCAACCCATTTATGTTCGCCTTACCCTAGACGGGGTCGTAACAATCAAACGTAATGTCCTGCCGTGTGACCGTAATAGGTGTGTTGCACGAAGTGTAAACACCAGCAAAATAATAGAAGGCCTTCAGCCATGGGTGGAGCAATGTGGTGGCCTCGTCCGTTGCCCCCTCCCACCCTCCCCCCCCCCACCATCTGCCAAGTGCCACCCAAATACACCCCTGCCTTCAGCATAATTTCAGAGGGGTTTACCCTCCAGAATGATGCTCTATGCTGTAGTGATATCACTGAAGTTATAGGAAATTGATCACAGTTCATAATATTTTGTATAGAAAAATATCTATTTCATAAATTAACAGTTTACAAATTTACAATTAACAAATAACGACACCCCTAGGGTCTTTTCATTGCACCACCACCAGGAACTCTCAGACATTTAAAATGTGGATGTGAAGTCTTCATCTCCTAAAAATCCCATACTCTCAGACGAACCACTTGTGTGTCCATTTTACTGTCCTTTGGTGTGATATATCTGCATTATAAATGTGAAAAGGTTTTAAGGAAAAAATATTTAACTATATATTTAAAAAGCATATTTGTCTAGCAACGAACGGATGAAAGGCTTAGCAACAGGGCCTCCAAATATCCACAGAGCTGTAAATGTCCTTTCGTGTGACAGAACTGTCCTTTGGTGTGACATGACTTAACTCACTGAAATGCGTTCAAGAGATCATAATTTCTCAAATATGTGGTTACATGTATATAAGTTTAATGACATATTTCCATTCTTTTTCCATTGATGTATACATTAAATACATACTGCCACTGAAATCTATATTAAAAGATAATTTTTCATCAGTTTTGTAGGACATGAGCACAGAGGACAAAGGACAAAGACATCCATGAGAGGATAAACCAAGATGGTAGCAGGGAGGAAGGAAACCCTAAGAGGTAAGGAGAAGGTAAATTAACTGTTAATGTTAGTGAGAGTCAGTCAGTGAAGCCATGGCTTTTTTGATTTACACACTTCATAAGTTAAATGAATTTTGTACTTATCTTGCTTTGAATGCTTTTACTAACGGCTGTCTCTTTGATATATTAACAAATAATATGAAAAAAGGCCAGAAACGAAGTGAAAACAAGAAAGAGGTGGACAAGTAGTGTAGGTGGAGAGAACAGTAGAGCAGTGGGAGAGAAAAAGAAAGAAGTGAAGAAGATCGGCAGGAGGAGAAAGGAGCAGAGGAGTGAGATAGGAAGAGAAAGGTGGTGGAGAAGTGGAGCTGAGGATGAAAGGAATGAGAAGGGAACAGAGGCATTGTAGAGGAGGGGGAGGATAACAAATGGAAACAGTTTTGATTAACAACACTGTTTACGTTCATTGTGCTTATTGTTCATTATGTTTATGTTCATTGTTCTTTCTTTTTCACACAGATAATTGGTGTTTTTATGTTAACTTTTTATGCATAACAAACATTAAGAATCCAAACAGAATCACATTGTTTCTGAATCCAACGCATAAAGTAAATTTTACTCTGTTCTAATTCTACTCTGCCTTGTCTCCTGCCCAGCAGGCATAATGTCCTGTGGTGTGACACCAGTAGAACAGAAAAAAAGTTCAAACAGCTCCAGTTCACGCTCAAAATATTTAACAAAACACTGCGTAATTTCATTATGTTTAAGAATATGACGCATTCTCATCGGTCATTTGAACATATTACAACGACTTTGTACATGTTTGTGAGACAAAAATTCTGGCATGTTAAGAAATGAGTTGTAAAAATAACTATACATTCTGCAGATATGTGAAATGTATATGATGGTAAGTTGAGTAGGGTATTTATACAGTGGATATGATCTGTCCTTAAAATACAATTGACATTTTAATTATTTTTCAGTCAAATCTGATGTCACACCAGAGGGCAAATTATGTGAGGTGTTGACAAAAAAAAAAAAGCTGATAAAAATGGTGAAATACAGAGAAGTTTTAGTGATTTATTTATATTTTTTTGAAAACTAATGAAAACTTTTTTCACCTCTATTTGTCCACTGCCCATACACAGATGTGCATTGATATGATCAGACTTCTCAGTTCAGCTAATGCAGAGTCATTAATAAATAAGTATATAAGAAGATGGTATAAGTTAGTAATAAGTTCATTTTGAAGGAAGTAGAGGTTAGTAATCAGTTAGTGTATAAGGCGCTATAAGTTAGTGTAGCCTGGATAAAAATATATATCATTTGTGCCTTGTTATATGTATTGTTAAAATTATTAGTATGTGTTCATTGTCTTAATGTTGTAGTGCGTGGACGTTCTCATATAAAAAAAAGTTTATTTTGAAACGTGTTTATTAGCTGATGTTCACGAGACACAGCGCGTGCGAGGCGATGGGGAGAGAGTTGAGAGGAAGAATGAGAAGCGCGTCTGAGGAGATTTTTCGTGTGGCCAAAAGTAGTTCATTTTATGTTTGTACGCAGTGTGCAAGTGTTTTTAAACTGATTATCTAGGCGACAACCGACGAAGAGATTTGTAAATTGTGTATTCTGGTAAACAGCGCGAAGAATCCTCATACTGAGGTGCTTTCCCGAGTGTACGAAGCTAATTGATTAGCCAGTTGGGTTTCGGTTCACTGAGGTGAACGAACTTTCAGTTGCCTATTTGCCAGCACTCATTGACACTACTTGCTCGAGTTTAAACGTTTATGATTAAGAGACAAAAACCTTAACCAGAAAGCGCTTTGGGCTACCTCGGATATGCTCAAAGTTCGTCTGGCACCGCTGGATTGGAAGAAGCAGCCTAACGGAGATTCGCCATCTCGCTCGAGGACAGACCCCAACGGCTATAACAAGGAGTAAGTACAGAGCCTTTAGGCCTACAGTCTGTAGCCTATGTGTTTGAATCCACTTATGTATTTTAGGTATCTTATTTCAGTCAAGATTTTGAGAAAAAAAATTAAGATTGTGTGTAAAACTCGGGAGGAGAGGCACACCGGCACACTAAATTTTATTTTGATATTTGTTCAGTACGTAGTTGGGAATTATTATTTTTAAATCTGAAATCAGTGTGGTTTGTCTTCATCCTTCCAAAAGAGGTTTATGTTTACGGTACCTTTATTCTTGTGTTAAAATTCTTGCTTCAGGGTAGAATATTTTGGTTGACCTATACTGGAGAAAAGACAATTGAACACGGAAACATTTGAAAAGAGTTTCAGTGAAGGAACTCTAGTCTTTACATTAAGCCAAGTGGCTGGCCCAGCTCAGAGAACACCTTACACACAGCCCTCAGACATGCTCTGCTTTTATATCTGTGGTCCTACATCTCCACTCCCTTTATATCTATGGTCCCAGACCTCCTCTGCATCACCTACTCTATGGCTGTGTCCGAAATGGCATACTAGTGTACTGTGTACTGCATACTGGCCCAGTACACACTGTGTACTGCACACTACTGTCCACCCATACCAGTATGGTATGCAAGTATGAGAACTTTCGTGTAGTGTACCAAACGTTTGCTATCGGTTGGGCTATTTGTTCTGTTAAAAACAAACAACACGTGACTACAACAAAATCTATCAGAAGTAGCCCTACAAGAAAGCATATGAGCATATGACTTGTTACACCAAAATATGCAACTGATACATTTATATTCGGAATTGCAGCTGGAGTTGAAGTTGGAGCTGCTTCTGTCACTGTCCTCCATGTTTTTTTTTAAATTTTTGGTAGTCGGAAATCACCACGTTGCATCATGGGATGCAGTACCCAACGAAGTGAGCTCTCGTTGTATACTGCAAATTTTCGCCGGAGTATTACATCATCCGGGTAATTGTTGTGTCCTGCAGAATTTTTATTTTATTTTTCGTGTACTGCACACTGCTTACTACTTTTACGTCAAGATCAGTGTGCAAGTAGTGTATAGTTTGCCATTACAGACACGGCCTACATCTATGGTCTTTTACCATCAAACCACAGTAGTCAAGACCAGCTGGACAGATGTGAGCACTGAGATGGCCTGAAGGTGGATGACCTAAAAGAAGAAAGCCCTTCACGGGCAGGTGTTTTCGCACGTGTCAGGAGGTGAGGGGAAAGTGGTAAAGGTGTGTGGACGTTGTCTAATTACATTAAAAGGAAAGACAAGAGCTTTGGAGCATGCCAAAAAAAAAAAAGAATGAAATCCACTAACTCGCTTTCTTTCACTCTCTCAGAGGAGAGAATGAGTCAATTATTCTTTTGTTTTCTCTCTCTCTCTCTCTCTCTGTGTGTGTGTGTGTCTCTCTCTCTCTCTCAGAGCACCAAACAATAACATTGCTGCTAATTAAACGAGTCTTTTTGAAATGTGAGAAAAGAAAAAAAGGGAAATCGAGTCGAAGAATTATCCAAGGACATGCAATCTTTAATTAACACACACACACACACACACTCTAGAACACAGACTAGGGGTCCACTCTTCCGGCAGAAAGCCAGTAGGCTTGAAGCTTAACCCGACTGTGAGGTGAAAGAGGTGAGAGATTAAAAAAAAAAAAAAAATCAGCTGTACACAGGCAGTGCCAAATATGTTTCATTTTAAAATCCTAAAAAATCATATCCTCTGTCAAATGACACACAGCAAATTAACCAGTGAGATTTAGCACTGAACACTCTGCGGAAAGGCCTCGTCATTCGCCATTTCTTCTTAACTTCTGCTTCGGGGCAATAAATGTTTATCAGTGCGTCTTAGGATGATGTGTGTTTTCACTTAATACTTCCAGAGAGATGCACGTCCTCTCCAGGAAGAGAAGTAATTATAATATTTCATATCTTTAATGCAGAAAATCTAAGCACAGAGGGCAATAATTACCTTTCGCACCTGTTGCTGTAATGAGTGGATATTTATCAGTTTGTGTCTCGGCTCTGAAGTGCATTAAGACTGGAGTCAACCCAAATGATCCGTCAAAGACCAAACCTCTCCGTGGTTCTGGAAACATAAAGCTGAGGTTAATGTCTTTCCTAAAATTGAGTTATGTCTGTTTTCTTGACTGACTCAAAATTGCATAAAATCTCTCGCTCTGCAGATAATGAATTCTCTTCATTTCTTTCTTTTCTTTTCTTTCATCAGTAGTTAATCTTTGCTAGAGATGCCTCTCTCTCTCTCTCTCTCTCTCTCTCTCTATCCCCCCTCTCTCTCTCTCATTGTGAGAGAAGCAAAGGTCAGTGTGTTAATTAAGAAACAGCCACCACACTTTTGTGGCAGGGCGGCATCAGGTGCAGTAAGCAGACAAACACACGCATACACACACACACAAACACACAGAGACGGTGCTACATCAACAGGGCAGCTCCTAATTAAAGTCAAGGTACTGTACACACACACACACAAAAATACACACACGGAGGTGGTGCTACATCAACAGGGCAGCTCCTAATTAAAGTCGGGGCAGCATTTACACACACACATACACAAGTGCACCCGTGGCTTTGGCCCACCCCTCTATGGGGGTGTAGATACCTGTCCTAATTACTTTGCTTGTCCCCTCTGAGAGCTCTTCTGTTGTTTCTGCCAGGGTACACACAGTAAAAGGCTTATTTTATGTATTTCCCACAGTCAGCAGGGCACTGGATCACGTCTCAGTACGATGACAACATACAACAATCCCGACACAGCTGCCGTCGTTTTCTAACACGCTGTACTAATGAACCCAGTGTTGGTATACGCGATAGTACAGTTCTGCTACAGCTACTGTTTCCCACATAATTTAAACACTGTCTGTTGCCTCATTAGTTAAGGGCATCAGTGTACAGCCTGTGCTTTCTGCCTCAGTGCGTAAGGGTACACTGCGCCTCGCCGCTGTATTTAGTAAACAACGGGTATTTGCACCTTGTAAATACCTTAGTGTTTTTCACGAGTAGAGTTGGTTGAAATCAGCACAATGATTTCAGTGTTGCACGGGAGCGAAATGTGAGTACGCTTTTGTGTAGGACGACCAATACGAAATGGGCTCTTGAATTAGATGTTTGCTACCTTGACTTGACCCATAGTCGTTTCTTTGCCAGTCAATTTGTGCTTGCAGTACCGTTAAAGCAATGTCAGGGGGATTGCTGTCACTTCCCAGATAACTCACCTGGAAATATGGCTTCTACCTTGATCATGACTTGAAAGGCTAGCATGGGACGTGTGTCTTTGGGGGGGTTATTTTCTCTTTTTTTTTTTCCTCTTTCTTTTTTCTTCTCCTCCTTCCATCGTTCAGGCTTTGTGAGCACTTCATCATTGTTGGTTGTGCTGACAGGACAGTATTACTCCTGTCTCAGCGGACGCGTTCTCCTCTGGATGCCTGTCGTCTGGATTTGCAACGTGGCAGCTCGGCTGGACAGCGGCTGCTAAACACAGTCAGGGTCAGGATTTGAGGGGATCAGAGCTTTGGCCTGAACCCCGTGCTGGCACTACGTTCGCCCTTGATCGGCCCCAGCACGCTCGGAGGGGAAAAAAAAAAAAAAAAAAAGAAAACCTTTAAAGGTTTAAAGTAGAGGTCTAAAGTGGGAAAAAAAGAACCAGGTAGTTTAGCCTTAGCTAAAAGCAGGATATGGACAGTATATATATAAGTATGATGAAGCTGGATACTTTGAAAGGGCTAAGGAAAGGGAAAATTGGAGGAACATGAGAGAATATGGCGTTTAAGAAAAAAAAAAAAGGGTTTCTTGGTTGCACGTAATAGCGTAACTTTGTTTCGCTGTTTATCTTTTTTTTTTTTTTTTTTTACGCTACTACTTTTCATGATAACGGGCCCTACTGCTTACCCTGCTCGTTTGATTTCGCTAACACTGTTATTTTCTTAGCAAATAGTCCCCAGCTATCTGAAACAGTAGAATTGTTGTTTACTCCTTCTCTGCACCCCCCACCAGTTTTCCCCATCCTCTTTTTCACTGATGACAGGCAACCATCAATTGACCTACTTCTGCAGCGCTAATTGAAAAAACTAGAGAGCAAATGTGTCACATTTCCCCGTAAGGGTGCGCAGTGGAGGTGAGTAATGGACCAGGTCTGGCCCCATGGGAGACCTCTGCTCCACAGGTTCTCACTCCAGGGATACTGACCTCTGCATCCTTCCCTCCATCCCTCCATCCCTCCCTCTCTCTCTCTCTCTCTCTCTCACTCTCTCTCTCACTATTGTTCCAGACCTAAGGTTTTCTGCTGGTGACTTCTGCAGTGGTTATGAATGAGCTCTGTTTCTGCCTGTGTTTCAAAAACACTCTCTGATAACCCAAGCGTATTGCAAGAGGGTCATGTATTTTTTCTTTTTTTTTTTCATTTTCTTTTTTTTCTCTGTGAGACAGGACAGTAGGTGTTTTTTTGTTGACACTATGTCTGATTTTACAAGATAAAATAATGGCTGTTTTAGATAATAATCTAAAAGCCTTTCCCCTCTGGCTGCTATGCCACATATGCTGTACCACACAGTGCATTTGAATGCAAATCTCAGCCAGTCTTGAGAAAGTTTGTGCATTGGCTGATAACAGAGGGGTGTGTTCAAGAGCAAAATGGATACTGTTGAATGTAGTGCTCTGAAACTTCATTCATTGTGCAGTGACACATGCATCGGGGGTATTGGTTTCAAATCACCTTCTTTGTCTGAAAACCGCTAAACACTAATACTCATTTTATGCCACATTTGCAGTTCTGACCCTGTTGACTACAGAGGAGGAGGCATGAGGGTGGAGTTGGTCTGGATTTGGGGGTGTGTGTGTGGGGGGGGGGGGGGGGGGGGGGGGGCGTTGTCAGAGTTTTGTTTGGAAGCAGAACATACCACGGTATCCTGCGGATCATTTTGACAGAGGAAGCTCTGTAGGGACAGTGTAAGATGACGGACGCTGACACCACCTCCTCCCCAACCCCACCCCCCCTGCTCTCAGCTCTGGTAAACTCGGTGTAGCTGCTCTTTGGCTGTGTGTGTCTCTGGAATGCCTTTGCCTTCAGTTCGTGGCTATCTCACCCACACTGGGCATTTATCTCCAACCTCTGACTGTACTGTTCCTACTGAGGCATGTGCATGATCATAAATCAGAACGCTCTGACAACGGACCGCTTGTATTTCATAATTCATGGACCATTCTAGCAGTGCGACGACTTCAGGTCTTGTAAAACACTTGCGAGGCAGCATAAAAGGTGAAGTAGGATTTTGGGTGGTGTTGTCACTCAGATGCAGCCTCGTGAGAAACGTAAAAGATAGTTTGCAATCTCGGACTGAGGTTGTTCGATCTCTATAAAAACAATGAAACACGAGTAGAGTCCTTGTCCAAGTGCAAAACTCTGACATAAACAAAAAAAAAAACCCTCCCCAAAAACAAAACACACACACACGCACACACACCCGCACGCACACACACACACACACACACACTCCCAGGCACAATCAAAATGCTGAGACACTAATTACACTTCCAATAGAGCTAGCTTGACTTTAAACCAACGCAAAAAAGAAAATGTGAAATCCGAGACATTTTACTTATATCAGTGGCCCGTGTCTTAATTTTCCATTGCAAACATTTGAAGACGTGATGTCTCTTCACAGAGATTTTTAGTATTCATGCAGCATTGTGGAGACTCCCTCAGCATAATGAGCGATTGTCTCTAATATGCCGCCTCATTCTTCTATTTATTTTCCTGTTCTAGATATGATATGTAATTTTACAAGTCTTTGTTGACTTAAATAAGATGAGATAATTTACTGAAGGGGTGCTAATTAATTAGCCTGCCTAATACGGGATACAGTGCATATATTATAACCATAACAAATATGACTACATTCGGTCCGCACACGGTGAACGAGTCTAAAACCGAGCTCCTTCTTACTGGAGCCATCACTGATAATGTGGATTGATGAGAAAGTTAATTAGGTACCTAAACAGCAATTAACCAATCATCTAGACATTGGAGGAGATGTGCCAGCGTTCCCTATCTCTGGCTTTTAAAGTCCATTCATCATTAACAGTGTGTCATATATCATTACCTATGCAGCTCTGTCTATTCCTTTGGTACCAAAAAAACCACAAAAACAAAAAACTATTCAGCTGTAAATGCTTTATCCAAACTACACCTTATTTATCCATGTACATGTCTTTCTTCCTCTCTCCATCTCTCTCTCTCTCTCTCTCTCTCTCTCTCTCTCTCTATCCATCTGTCTGTCTGTCTATCATTCCTTTCATCAGTCTTCACTTCCATTTCTCCATCCATCTCAATTTATCTACGCAGGTATCCACCCATCTATTCATCATCTTTTTAAAACGTACAGTTGTGCGAATGACATTATCAGTTTATGAGTGTAATGGAGACCTGGAGATTGGGATGGTACATTACAGCACACAGTCTGTGTTTCTGTCAAACCTCCCGAGGAGGCTGAGTAAGGAGTGTGGATGGGCAGAGGTTGCCATCCCCCCCCCCCCTCCCCTCCAGAGAGAACGAATCCGATTGGCAACGGAGAGGTGTGTTGTTCCAAATCACCTGGGACTATGCGCTGCTGTTTAGACATTAGATTAAGCCGGTGTTCCGAGACTATTCCTAACGGACAGCCTGTCCTTTTCCTCTCGGACTGAGACTGAAAGGGAGAGAAATCTGGAAAATATCATCACGCAGTGCATGCATTACAGACCAAACAATTAATCTGTCTGCATTTCATATGAGACGTTTAGGTGAACTAAACCAATTGTTACTGAAACTGCTAAAAATAAAAAAGAATAAAAAAAAAAAAGACCTGATTGAAAACATCTATAGTCATTCTGACTGTGCTACAAAAACAGCTGTCGATGAGAGAATAACAGCAGAATCTGATGTGTGATTAGGGAGATGAGACAGTGAATGACTGTTAATGAATGTTAATGTTAAGTGTTGAAGAACACTATTTAGTGACTGAGCAGCCATCTCTCTCTGAACATTGTGGTTAAAATTGTGGCTTTGTCTGTTTATAGCAAATTGAAACAGGTTGTGTAATTTGTCTACAACCGTGATAAAAAAGAAAACTCAAAAAAACTCATTACAACACTGCACAGCTAGATTACGGATGCGTTATTAG
Source organism: Chanos chanos (assembly GCF_902362185.1). Lineage (NCBI taxonomy): Eukaryota > Metazoa > Chordata > Actinopteri > Gonorynchiformes > Chanidae > Chanos > Chanos chanos. The sequence continues at coordinate 2,292,664 of NC_044508.1, read as the reverse complement.
ACTGCCAAAAAGACTAACGGCATGTGGCATGTGACTGCTCCAGTTAATCTGAGAATGCAATCTTCTGACAAGCCTAACAGATAACGCCTCGCTGAGGGAAGGAATTTTAATTCATATCAAGATAATGAGGGAACTTTTAACGGCCTGCTTTTAGCATATTAGCAGAGCTCACCAACCCTGCTACAATATTAACGACCTCTGATGAGAGACCTCGAATGAGGGAGAGAAAAAAAAGAAAAAGAAGAAGGAGTGATCGGGAAAATAATAGACCGCCACGCTCTCTCAGCCCCCCCCCCCCCCCCCCCCCCCGCCCCCCCTTTTTTTTTATTAGCTTCGCCAAAGCGGTACAGTAAGAAGACTCCACTCACCAGAGAGTGGAGGTATGGAGCGTAGCGGGTCTTTGGGGTTTTCTGCAGGCAGATTTAGGAGAGTGTTTGATGAAAAGTCACGCAAGGTGTGTTTGACACCTCGTCGTGACTGCACCGGGTGGCGAATGCATGATAAAATGCGGTGGAATGTGATGGAAAGTTCTTTTTTTCGGAGGAAATGGTGTCGGATCTCCATCCGAGAACACACTGAGCCGCCTTCCTTAGACGTACACGTGAACATCATGGTATTTACAGACAATCTCGTCCTTTCTGCCTGGTGAGAAGAAACCATGGCCAACGTGACACTGCCATATGTCACAGTGACACAAGTCATCCGTCACAGACTCATCACACTCGAATCTCTTCACAAGTTCTACAGTCTTAATTGTGGGCATATGAGACTGACAGGAATATAGACGCTGTTTTTTTTTGTTGTTCTTGTTGTTGTTCAGTTGGCAATTACCATGTGCCGTACAATGGGTAACCAGGCATGATACAAGGACCAGAATACCTGTTAAACTTACTAATATAGTTCTCAGAAACGCTAGGGTGTTCTGTCAGTATGAAATGCTGAAATGTATATATAGCGCATAGCCGACATTTAAAGACAGTGAGACTGAGCTACAGTAGTACTGGTGTAATGGCACGGTCAGCTTCCCATAAGCTAAAGACTTATGCTTTCCAGATCCCCACCCCCCACACACACACACCGCAGCAAAACAATTATCCCTCAGCGTTGTTCCAGAGGTGTGAGTGACCTCGGACATAGTATGTAACAGCTGTAAGTTTCTGTGGATGAGAACGTCGGCTAAATGAAATGTGAACTGAGCCTAAGTGGTTATAGATACTGGTCAAGCGCTTGCGTCGCTGTCTGAGGTGTTTATGTAGTCTAATGAGATCCCATTACGCCATTTCTTCCTTCCTTTTTTTTTTTTTCTTTCCTCTTCCTCACATCACATCGACATCTGACAGCGCAAACAAGATTAGCTACCTTCATATGGAAATGGGATCTGAAGTCAGTGCAGTAACCAAATCACTTAGAGCTGAATTACACACTGGCTTACAGGGACCCACGTGGTTTATCTAATGTTAACATAAGGGGTTATGGCCTGGAGGGGCCTCGAATCTGTTGCATTTAAATGTGTTTTTATCACATGATATTTTAATGTATGCTCTAATAAACAGAATCGAGATCATGATCCTGAGAGAAAAAGGGGAATGACCAGTGACATACTTGGCACATTTATGGTCTACGTTGTTCCCTTCCACTGTTTCATAACTGCAGTAATACATATTGAAAACACTTTGGTGTTTAGTTGAGGGACGTTTTTGTAAACAATGTTGTTTTGCTGGAAAGCATTAGTATCATTCTTAAACACACCTTGACCTTGTTTTTCTTTGAGAAGGACATTGATTCCTCTGGGGAATATCCAACATTGTCTCTGTACGTGATGGTGTTAAGGGAATACGGAGTTTATTCCTCTGCAGCTTACGGGAGCAAGATCACTTAGAAAAGCCCATCCTGGGTTATTAACTGGATTCAAATGAGGTGTCAAAGAATCCTGGGTCTCTTCTGTGTCTGATGATCCAGCACTTTCCATGCAGGGTCGAGAAATTAAAGGGGTAGTGCTTCAGACTGGAATACGTTTTTACACATACGTTTTTACACATCGGTGACCTGTCATCTAAACCCTAAAATCCTTATGGGGACAGGCAGGTGTTACAACACAAAGGGGAAAAAATAGTGTTTTTCATTGGATGAGTCCCTTGTCAATCAATGTATCAGTCAGAGCCAGAGTCACTGCCAGACTCAGTTCTTCTGTTTGGCTGGACAAAGCTCATGTCAATTATCCTCAACACAGCCAGTGCTAGAGGGTCTAAACTCATAGGAGGAAACTGCACCAAATGGCCTTCTCTGAACCACTGCGAACTGCTCTCGTCTTTTTTTTTTCTTTTTCAAAGGTGAGGACAGAATTTGGGAAAGAAACAAGGATAAGAAGTTTACGAACACACAGAGATTAGCATAAAGGTAGTCAAGGGCCGAAGCAGTAAATTATCATTCGCAGATGAAAACAACCTGAGAGTGGGCGGGAGTTCAGTGGAGAGGAAATATAAAAAAAAAAAAAAAAAAAAGAAAGAAATGGAAAAGAAAATCAAGGATATATGCTGTAAGATCAAATAATCTCACAGTGTGTGTTCTGTCAGGAGGATAAACCCCAGAACGCTCATTAAAATGCCTACCTGTTACTGCCCCCCCCCCGCGGCTCGTGGGTATTTGAGGAGACACCGGGGCTGCGTTACATAAACAGGACACATTTGCAATTCAGAGCAAATATGAATCCTACAGTTTTGATGTCATTTTGAGGTGTCTTTGAGCGCTTCTCTATATGTACATGGCTATCAGTGTTTGATGGGTCTTCCTGCCACACAGTTAAACACACACTCACAAACAAACAAACACACACACACACACACACACACACACGCAAACATAACTTTCCACCTCTTCCTCTTTTCTTGTCCTCTTTATGAAAATTGCCCTCACAAAGGCCTGCCTTTTTTTTTTTACTCCTCTTTTATTGGGTGACATCCATTCCTGTCGGCCTAGGAGACGAGTCTTTGATTAATTGGACTACGGGAGCCTGCCTGGCTCATTTTTCAAACGTGTTGTGTAAGAACCTGAGAGCTTGAGCCTCGCGGGGTGCTTGTGCTTTCCCCCCTCACGCTGTTCATCGATATTCTGTTTCCCTAAAAACAGCGTGATTTGTCACTGCTGACACTCCCTCCAAACCCCGAACCCTGGAGCAAGACCGGGAGTCGCCATGGAAACGCACAATGATTGATGGGCGGGTTCAGAACTGATGGCATCTGTGTATCTCCGCGGTGACGAAAGGAAAGGGGAGTGGCTTTTTTTATACCAGTGTTTTTTCGAGCGGATCCAATTTACTGTATCCTCGTGCTAACTGCTGATTGCATTCTTGGGAGGTGTGTGTGCGTGTGCGTGTGTGTGTGTGTGTGTGTGTGTTTGAGTCACTCCTTGTCACAGAGAGGCTGCAGCTGGTTCTTATTTAAATGAATCCACTGTGAGCTGCTAGATCAAGTCTTTCTCAAACAGAGCATGTGACCCAGGACACCATGTCCCTCACACTGCAGTGTAGTGTAGATCAAGAGTGCCCTTATTCCAGTCCTGAACGGCCCAAAATACTGCTGCTTTTTCTTTTCACCTTGATGATTCGTACCTGAAAAACAGGTGTGTACATTCTTTAGCAAGTCAGAGACCATATGGAGTTCGTTGACAAGAAAAGCGGAAGGACATTTGGCCCTTCATGACTGGAATGGAATTGCACCCCTGGAGCAGTTAATACTTCATACAGCATATTCTGAACAGTTTGTTTTATACATATACATAAATATATAAATTGTTCTTAGTTGTGTACATGTGATGTTGTTGTTGTTGTTGGTGTTTTTTTTTTTAATGCATTTCGAAGCACGATTACTTCCACTGACTGAATGTATTTTGCTCCGAAAACAACACACACGACCTCAGCGTTGCGTGAAATCAGCGGGAGGCCCTGCGATATTTCTTCCTTTTTTTTTTTTTTTTTTAACAGTCACATGTGTCTTCCCGGCGAGAGGCCTGCAGCACGCCTGTTCCTGTGTTGCGTAAATTAATCAGAGACGTGCTTCATCCCCCTGCGCAGGCGAAGCGTGTCCAGGCTTTGCAGAGTGAATAAGAACGTCGGCCTTGGATGCGTACGGAGAATCTTATTGTTGGGTCCATGCGTCAGGGAGGCATTCACACAACACAACTCAGCAACGTTTCCTTCAAACACCGGAGAACTCGTTATTATCATTCAACGTAATGAACGATGAAGCAGACAGAATGACACATCTGCCCGTGACACCATGAGGAGAGAAAGTGGAGAAGTGTAGAGGTTGCTTTCTGCTGGTCTGTGTCAACTTCGCACTCTGATACAGCAGGTCTCCGGCATACTGACTGTTACCTGGGTGCACATGCAGGGGAAGAGGGTGCTGGAGCTTTGTTGTTCTCTGTTCACACTTAGCCGTGTAGCATTTTTAGTACCTAACCTCAGAACACTGAAGTACCGTATGGAGGGTCAACCAGAGGCTAACAGGGGGATGTATCAGATAGTACACAAATAATACTCACTCCTCGCTCTGGTCCCGCGGCTTGTCGCAGGAGAGCGGGTGAGCAGTTTACTTTTGTAATAACGTGATTTCTAAGGCTGAAAACACACACGTGTGCACTCACACTCACACATAGAGAGTGATTTTCATAGAGATTAACGACTCCCTCAGGCCCCATCCTTCTCTCTCCAGGTAGAGACAGTCTTTATTAAGAGTGAGGGAATATAATTGCCGGCAAACCTCTTATGAAGAGTCTCTCCAGCCAGTTCTTTGAAAGTGGAACATGCCTGCCACGTCGTTAAACGTGATAATAAAACGTTGCTCAAAGGATTGCTCAGCTTTTTTTTTTTTTTCCCTCTCCTGGTGGAAGAACGTGGAAACCACTGTCTGTGTGTGTATGTATTGAAGCAAAGGCTCATTCTGTTCTGTTTCACGGCAGCAGCAGCAGCAGTTGAACTTGATGCTGTTTTCTTTGTGGAATCAGATCTGTGTCCAAGAGCTAAAAAAAAAGTCACTCAAAATCATCTGAAAAAAAAATCTACAGAGTGAGTGATATCTGAACCTACGAAATGTCATTAGCAGTAACCTTTCCCACTGTCCCACTCCTCCTCTCTCCTTCCTCAGCTGGCAGGCCTCAGCAAGCCACAAAATACAGCACCAGATGTCCCTCCTCACCTCCTAATCCAACTCCTCGTCTGCTCCAGCCACTGTCTCCAGCCCTCTGCTTCTCACAATCACAGGCCGGGCTCGAGTTTTCACACAGCCACACTCTCAGTCCTGCCGCTGATTGACTGATGTTGTTGCGTGATCGAGCCGCTGATTTAAATAGACGATCGATTAACAGGGCCTCTTGGGACAACCGATGCCTCTGTGGTGCGTAGGAACCTCTAGCTGTGACCGTGTGATTGTGTTGGCACAATGATTTTCTCCGCATTAAGGGCTCTCCCAGGGGAGCATATCTGTGGTCTATATGTGGTTGAACGAATTGACCATTGAGGATGCATGGACTGAAAGCGAGTGGATTTCATTGTTCTGAGAAAATGAGAGGAATTTTCGCCTCCTCGGTGACGTATCGCAGAAGCATTCAGAGGGGGCTTGATTTATATCTGAGGTTTGATTCAAGACCCATCTGCTGCATCCAAGCTGAAACCATCTTTTCCTGTTCCCTCTCAGACACAAACAGTGTCTCTCAAATTACCTCAAAATGTGCAATACTGATCTCTTTCACATTTTCTCTCTCTCTCTCTCTCCCTCTCTCCCCTCTCTCTTTTGGACCATTTTTATTTCGCTGTATTGATCATGTTCCAGTTTAGCGTTTCTCAGCCGTTGCACTGATGTTACATTACAGGGAGAAAATTACCTGTCTCTGATGTTTTGCCCCAACACAAAAAAATATGAAATTGTGAAAAATCTACTATCAACTGCGTTCATTAAAGACTCTCTCTCTTTCTCTCTCTTTCTCTCTCTCTCAGACTCTGCCTCAGATAAACGACCCACATATGGGGACACTGTGAAAAAGTCTCTGCTATGTTTGTTCATGTTTCACTCTAATATTTTTAAAAAAAAATTCTGTTGTTTTGACCTTGACTGACTGCGCTATTACTCAAAGCCATACTGACTCTATAAAAACCTTAGGTGGTCCTACCCAGAAATGCAGAAAATATTGTGACAAATCTTAACGCCAAGAGCAATAATAATCTGGTGCCTTTTTCCTTCACAAATGTGTGTATATATTTAATGTATATTTATGTGGGTTTTTTTTTTTAAACAAGCAAAAACTGTTGACATGAAGATTTTGATGCTTGACATTATGGTTACTATCTTTTGAAAACTCAAAGAATAAATGTATTTGTATACTTGAATGCTGTTAGTTAGCTTGTCCTTAACAGCTTTGTGGTGTCATGCCTCCAGCTCCACCTCTGCTGTTTCCACCTATCAGAGCTCCAGTTCCCTGGCTCTCTAATCATCGCTTCAATGATTCAATTATCATGTGCAGCTGTCACTAGCTCATGGGCTCTTTCCGCTTTATTTTAAAGACTCAGTGTTTCCCAATAGTTCTTTGTGAAATCTCTTATCCTCTGAGTTTCTAAGACTGTTGTTTCATGTGTGCCTTTGACTCTCTGTGTATAATTTACAATTTGTCTCCTGGTCACTGATTATTGCTCTGTCTCTGATAACCTTGCTACTTGTATAGAGACCATGAATCCTGTTTTGACTGCGTTCTGCTGTGTTGTCTCTGACATAACTGGGATTTGTGTACTGACCCCTGTCTGTTTCCAGCCTGGTTTAGACAAGCTCTGCATTAAACCTATACTCAGCATCTGTATCCAGAATTCCCTCGTTTTCTCAGAGGAGGACATGAACGAACAGTATTTGTGTGTTTTCTGGACTGGGTTCCTTCACCGTTAACTGGTTTTAAATTGTGTTGTTTCCCAGCAGAAATGTGTTCATGCAAGTCACACTGAGCAGAGTCATGGAGTTAATGAGAACAGTTCAGTACAAATTCTTCGCTTCGAATACGATCAGGTCTGAATCTTCATCGTACATCTGCTCCAGAGTAGAAGATGTTAAGATTTACGCTGTAATGGAGAGAGGGACTCACCCTGTGTTTATGAAGCAGGTACATTCGTTGCCTGGTTTGGTTTGGAGCTCACAGTTAGAGTGGTTTAATCTTATGAGCAATCTCATGTCCTTTTGGTGTAAGCTGATGTGGTTTGGACTGTTGCATGGTTCTGTGAGCAGAAATTATAATCGTGGTGGATCTCTGGCCATCCTAAAGGGAGAGACGGGGGAGGGGGTGGGAGGCTTTAGCACAGGTGAAGAAAACCAGTAGATAAAACTCATTGTACAGAATTCATCAGTCAACATGACCCTCGACCAAGAAACACACAAACATTAATTTTATCTATTTGTTTATTTTTAATTTCCTTTTCTTTTCTCCCAGGTTGAAATGCCAAAACACTTACGATCCTCCTCGCAGGTCGCACTCTAGTTAAGTTAAATTACTTATACAAATTTTTAGTATGTCACACAGAGCAAAACATTAATTTTTCCAAGCTAGATGTGAGATATCTTCAAGCAGCAGGCTTAGAGGGGAGTCACCTGCCTGGTTCCTATGAGTTCCCGCACCAAACGTCAAATTTACGTGAATCGAGATTCAGAGAAACTAAACCCCCAACTGCAAGCTTCCGGAAGTTCCTTCAGCATTTTGGACGAGAGAGGAGTTCATTTCTGCGTAAATATGGAAGTTAGAAGCTGGTACAGGGCCTGATGTGCCTGTGTGTGTCTGTTCTCTGAAAAAAATAAAATAAAAATTACGGCCGTTTGACATGGTTTTTCTGTGCACCACACAAAAAGTCCTCTCTTATCTGAAGAGTTTTCTGCTCGTCTGGTCCTGTGAGTTACATTACTGCTTTGTCGGCTGGTAATTCAATTAAGAAGATGCCATCTTTGCAATTAGGCGTTCCAATTATTTCTGCTCTTTGAATTGTAATAAGCGGTTTGTCTGAATGTTCTGCGTGTTGAGTTGTGAAAGACTTCTGTCTCATGATAAGGCCTCCTTCTATCAGAGGGTTACGGCACAGCATTGTTCTGTCTGTGAGGGGGGAAAAAATGACTTATTTTTCTACATACATGCACTGACAGAGAGCTGAGCTCATGTAAAAAACTGAAAGTTTTGCCATAGTAGTTTCTCTTTTCTTTTTCTGTCTTTCTTTCTTTCTTTTTTTTTTTTTTAGCACATAGCAACTTTCTGCCAGCACTGTAGTCAAAACTTTGTGTTACCTCAGGGTCAAATGGGAATCAGCCACTGTCAGCTACCCACTCTGCTCTGTACAAGAGAAAAGAAAAAAAAAACATTTAAAAAAAAAAAAAGAAAGAAAAAAAAAAATAAGTTTATGGTCGCACCGTACTGAGTGGTGTAATTACAAACCAAACAAACCAAACATGACAACACAGAGACATAATTACCTGGTGTAATGGAGCATGTCATCTAAAGCAAAACTTTCCTTTCTTTCTTTCTTTCTCTCTTTCTTTTTTTATCTATACCTCTATTTTGTAATGAGTCAAAACCCAGGTGGCTTGTCCAGTCTTGGAGTCCAATTTGGAGCTCATTAACTGTGGTAAAAAAAATAAATACAAAAAAAAAAAAAAGGGTAAAAGAAAAAAAAAATGAAAACGTGTGTTCCACTTATGCCAAAGCATTTGTTTTCGGGCAAACTAAAATGTGTGTCATACACAAATTAAAATCTGGGACCACTTTAAACAGTGCTCCATAAAAACAAAACAGAGGACAAACGCCAGTCTACGTGCGATATTTTGAGAGGAGCGGAGTGTATATTTAGACGGTGACACTATTAATCATGCTGCGGACACGACGTGCTAATGATCGTTAAGGGAGGAGGGATGCTCTCACAGAGGCTAATCAGGATTTGAAAAGGGAATTTTCATGATGCTGGCACAGATGACTCCAGGGCTGGGACGGATATCCAATGCTAATGTTTGGTAGCAGCAGCTAATAACAAGGCCGCGGGCCATGTGCAGATGAACCCTCCGTGTCTGATTGTGCGAGGGCATGGGGGTGGGGGGGGGGGGGGCTCTGGCTGCCCACAAGACATTTGCAAAGCATGCTGGGTAAAATAGCTGGCGGCCATGGCAATAGGAAAGGTTGATTTATTTAATTATTTATTTATTTATTATCAATTAATTTATTTATTTTTACATTTTTATAATACATATAGTACCACATTTTTATACAAACGTTACACCTCTAAGCTTTTGAAAACCAGCAGCGTGGCTCCATTGATCTGCAGTGAATTTGTGTTGAAATTAGACAAACATTTGTGCTTGTGGCTAAATTCAATAAAAACATCCAAAAGACAAAGGGGGTGCAATGAATGGGGTTCCGACATAGAATCATTTCTAAACGCCCAATAATATTTCCACTTTTAAATGAATCACTCTGGGCATTGTACAGGAAATCTGTGCATTTTAAGTCAGCTAAACTGTCAGTGTTCTTAAGATGTCCGATTGCCATGTGACCAGCAAATAGCCAAACAAACTCTTTCAGGATCTTAATACTGATAGGTCAGTCAATCTATTACACATATACCATGATACACCTGATATTGCTTATTAAAGATGAAAAGAAGTTTCTATGAGGGAATTCATATGCACCCTATATTGTGTTTAATCATATGGCGGTGTTTTTTGAGAGAAACGTCCACCTTAGATTATGTTTTCCCCTTTGAACATGGGGATAATTGCTTCCCTCTAGTAATTTGGTTCCATCTTCATGGTCATTGAGTAATTTCCATCCAAAACCAAGGAGTCTTTTGACAAATCAAGCATTCAAAGCCCCCCCGCCCCGCCCCCCCCCAACCACAAGCGACACTAACGCGCAAATTAAGCATTAAAACCTTTCGCTAAATTAATATTGTCTGTTAATTGCCGTGAAACACCAGTGTGGCGTTGGATAATTGAGTTCTCCAGATGGACTCCTTATTCGCCGTCTCTTTTCAAACAAAATCTCTACACACACTGCCTCAATTACAGAAAACAGGAATTAAAACACCAAAAAAAAAGAAAAAGAAAAAAACTCTCCACACGAAGACGAATGCTGCTCTAGACTTTTCAGAGGAAGAGAGAGAGAGAGAGAGAGAGAGGGAGAGAAAAAAAGAAACCAGCCTCTCATCCTTAACTTGTGAAACGATTGAACAGTCAGGCAATGAGATGAGAGGATGAGAGGGTGGAAAGAGAGAGAAACAGTCGCAGACTAAGTCAGACTTATTCCGCTACGCCTCTTAGCATCTCTCTCCAGCTCTCCGCTGATGAGGTACATATGGCTTTGAAATGGAACCACATGTCACTCTCTGTAATTAAGGGCAGAGGGGGAAAAAAACACAATTAATTAATCTCCCATTAAATGCTAGCTGAACTGCCACTTCAGTTGGAAAGCAATAACTTTGGGTTTTGGTTCTACTAAGTCTCTCTGACTGCGAATTAACTCGACGCTTCAACCTCGAAGTGCTGACGCTTCGCTGACATGTCCGTACACGTTTCCATGCCTCTGCTGGCGAAATTGTTCTACCGCCATCACGTCAGAGATGTAATAAAAATATCTTCAGTGAGAGCTCTGTTCAGATCAAGCAGACACGAGTTCCACACACGCCTTTTGGGGGTGGAGGGGGGGTTGGCATTTCAATGACCATGGTGGCTGCAGTGTCTCACGTGGGCCTGGATGGGGACTTGTGTTGTAACGTAACCTAGACAACGCTTTGACAAGATCTGTGATTAGCCATTCGCGTCATCACAGCCTGTCAGAGTGTACAGGCACATCAATCAGAACCCTGTATCCACTCTGACCTTTCACCTCTTCCTCTCTCTCTCTCTCTCTCTCTCTCTCTCTCTTTCTCTCTCTCTCTCTTTCTCTGCCTGCATTAATGGGAACTTCAGAAGTCCGTGTCTTGCTTTCTTTTCCCCTCTGGCTGAATCATTCCTCTCCATCTGACAATTAATGTCTGTTAACCTAAGAGCCATTCTCCATGTTAATCTCACCCAAGCACTTGCAGCCTTTTTTGGAAGTATAGTGTGTGTTTGTCATTATGTCTGAATGTGTGTGTGTGTATTTGTGTGTTTGTTTGTGACTGTGTCTGTGTGTATTCGTCAGGTGCTCCGAGACCAGCTGTGTCCTGTCGTTTTGATCAGAGGTCTAATGCAAGGGTGACTCAGCAGAGAGAACAGACGACAGTGTTGCTCAACTCCTATGACGAACTTTAATAGAATTCAGATTAACTTCAGTGAAACTCTGCTCTCATCTCAGCTGTTTGCTATGAAGGCTCTTTAGCCCAGCTTAGCTGCTGAAGGAAAGATACCTGTGTGTACCCCTGCCACTTCAGACAGTTAGCCTTTGGAGTTCTGAAACACGTCCTTAAAAACAGAAAAGGGGGGGGGGGGTTGCTTATACTCCATGTGGAATTGAAATGTGTACCTAAACAGGCCAAAAAGGATGTTAAGGGTTTGATATATATGACTGTATGAATAGTTTTTCCTTGTTTTTGTTTAAAATAAAATCACAAATCACAGATTTGTACAACTCTTCTCTTCTCTTCTCTTCTCTTCTCTTCTCTTCTCTTCTCTTCTCTTCTCTTCTCTTCTCTTCTCCTCTCAGTTTGTCTGGGTTGTGGTCATGGCAGGCAGTGAGTGGTGATAATGACAGTGCTGTCTCGGCAGAAGCAGCAGGTTCCACGGCTTATCACAGAAACGCTCTGCCAACGTTATGCCACCATCCAGACTGCTGTGAGCTGCCAGCACTGCCAGGACAGGTGAGACGAGCCCGGGTAGAGGATGGCACTCTGCCCCGTCTGTCACTTTGGCTCAGGATGTTACTAAAAGAGCGATGCGGTTTATTAGACTGTGTGTGCTATGAGGGTTTGTTTTGAGGGGGGGGGGGGGGGGGGGCGGGCATTGGTAAAGAAAATATGGAATAAAAAATACTATTGGAGGAGAGGGCAGAGACAAAGAGAGGAGTGTGTGGAAGTGATGGGTGTTTTTCTACTGGTTTGGAGGATCATAATTCGCTCACATCATTCTATCCATCCATCCATCCATCCTCACAGACGAGAGAGGAGAAGGTTGGGCTGAAAATAAAGGCAGAATGAATAGACCGAAATGAAAAGAGGGAGAAGACAGGATGTAGTGTTTTCCACTTTAATTTCTCCTGCTCTCAAAAGTACGTTTGATCCTCAAGCTGTTATCGATATCTGAAGCTCTACTGCCGACGTGTGTGTGTGTGTGTGTGTGTGTGTGTGCGTGTGTGTGTGTGTGTGTATGTGTGTGTGTGTGTGTGAGCAGAATCACAGTGTTTAAGTGTCCAGAGCTTTTCTCAGCTGAGAATGGAAGCCTTGATTTGTTTGAAAAAACAAACAAACAAACAAACAAAAGATGCTGTGTTTATCTGTGGAGAACGTCTCCTTTCTCTCCTAAATACTGTTTTAAGAGGCCGTGTGACGGAAGTCTGAGTGTTCACTGTGCGTGGCCGTGGTGTGGCGGTCTTTGACGGCTCTCTTGCACTCTCTTGTGGCATCACCAAAGGACGTCACCCTAAAGTTCTGGGAGGATTACCCGAGATCAGTTTACCCTTTAGACGTCTTCAAATTTGCTGTTCCAATTATTGCTTATTACTTTTGTTAGCTTTTGGATAAGAAACATTAAATTCATTAAATGAACAGTATCTTTTTGTGGTAATCTTGTTTTGTTTTGTTTTTTTTGTTTTTTGTACTCGGTGCTGTTGCTGTGGTTGTACTTTGTTTAGTCTAGAGATTAGCGTTTCGTTTGGAGAGAGAGGAGAACACAGATAAAACCTGCTAGGCTCTGCCAAGCAGCAGTGAACTGAAGCGGATCTCCAACCTGCTAATCTCCAAAATCACTCTACTGTGCACTCTCCCCTATGACCCTACAACACACACACACACACACACACACAGACACAACCTTACAATACACACACACACACACACACACACACACACACACACACACACACACAGACACAGCCTTACAACACACACACACACACACACACACAGACACAACCTTACAACACACAGACACACACACACACACACACAGACACAACCTTACAACATACACACACACACACATTCCAGTGACCTTAGAAACACTTTCACAAGACTAATGCACACACACATACAAATGTGAATGGGCACAGAAACACACACACATCCAAACAGACTTTTATGACCTATGAGACACTTTCACAAGACCACCCCACATATGTATGTACACACGCACACGCACGCACACACACGCACGCACAAACACTCACACACAATCGATAAACAAAATAAGTTTTGGTTTGTATACATACACACACACACATACACACACACACACAGAGACACTACATATCAGAACAGACTGGTAATTATATGGTTTGAATAAAGATGTGGCAGAGTGCTGTGTAGTGTAGTCACAGAGAGCCCTGTGTAGGACCTGTGGAAATCTGCTGCTATTCAGGATTCCTGTTCCTAATACCAAATGTCACCACTGAGTTAAATACCCTTCAAACAGGAGGACTTGGGAGAAAATGACTCACATTTAAGCACATTTCAATGCGAATATCAGCCTTTTTCATTAGGCTACACCGGCTAGACAACATCCGCTGTTTCTACAGAGGATCAGAAACTCAACTCGACCCGAATCATCCATTCAGGGGCTTTGAAGTGTCTGCTGTTGTAAAGGAACCGGCTCTGATTTGGGAAAGTAAGTGAGATAAACTAGACTAATGTGTCTGTGTAATCAGTGCATTGTCTGGTCTCTCCTGTCTGGTCTGTGAGTAGCACAAAGCCAAAGTTTGGCACAGACTCTCCGTCCCCTACTCTTATTCTCCACGGCAGGAAATATCATCCCGGCCATCTGGGTGACGATGATGTGGTCCTCTCACACTAAACACACACACACACACACACACACACACACACATACCCAATGACGCAGTGAGTGTAAGGCTGTTGTGATGAAATTCTAGATTAAGTTTATATTCTCCAGATGAAAACGGAACCTAGTAAATCCGGTTAGTGGGATAAATTCCGACCCAGGTTGGGGTGGTCCGTAACATTGGGTCGACCCCCCGGTACCTGTCCGAGATGCTCGGAGTGGGCCCCCCTCCCCCCGCCCCCATCGACCCCCAAATTACCGCCTAAAAGGTTTTACGGTGTGGCACTTATATTGATTACTGCCGTACTCCCAGATCCATTGCCGGGAGGAGAATCTATTTCCCATTCAATTACAGAAAGCTCGTTTCATTGATTTTTCCTCTGGTGCAGTTGTAGCAAGTGTGTGTATGCGTGTGTGTGTGTGTGTGTGCGTGCGTGTGTGTGTGTGTGTGTGGAGCGAGTGAGATTGTGTGTGTGTGGGTTCACTTCCACTGCTGTCCTTGAGAGGATTGTGGCATTCTGGCACTTACAAACAGTAGCAGTTGTAATTGGCCTTCTCTTTCTCTATCTCGTTCTCTCACTCACTCACTCGCTCACTCACTGTCTTTCTCTCATGCTCTCTTGTTCACCCCTCTCTCTCTCTGTCTGTCTCTCTCCCTGTCTCCGTGTGCATTCGTTTGTGAAAAGTCTTTGTGTTCAGTCCCATGATTACAGAACTCATATAGAATCTGATCTGTCCATTCCGCCTCATTGTGCCTCATGTCCGACAGAGAGAGAGAGAGTGAGAGAGAAGAGACCACAACTTTCTGAGAATAAACGCACAGCTATGTCATTCCCGTCTGTCTGTGATCAGTGAAAGAACATAGCTCCACAGTATCCTCAGGTTAGATCAGATGGAAGTTACATGTGAAAATACTAAATATCTAAATATGAAAATCATCAAAGCATTTTTAAAGCGCTTCTTACGATTAAGAGTTAGTTTTTTGTTTGTTTGTTTGCATTGAGATATGTACATTGTAAATAGGCTGAACTTGCCTGGCTGTCATAGAACACTGCAAAGATAAAGCTCACCTTTGCCTTTGACTGTGGTTCTGTAGCTCTGTCGTCTTGAGCCGGTTCTGATAAGCCCGCTGGAGGAAAAAGAATTGGCTGGTTCGGGAGGAAAGGGAAGTGGGGGGGGGGGTCCTCGGGGTCAAATCAGGCCATGAAGGTAAGTGACAGGAGAGTTTATCCGAGCCTGACGACAAACGCAGAATCATCTCGTACATGTGCCATAGAAACTGAGATTTCTCTGCTCCGTAGTCATGGCCACAAACTAAATCCAAACCACTCCCCCGTGTGAGAGCAGTGGTCTTTGAATCAAGCATTCACGTCCTCATTCTGTGCATCATTCTGTCCTCATTCTCTGCAGGGCAAACAGCCGCAGAGCACCTGCACCAATCTTTTATTCTGATGCCAATAATAATCCTGTTTTTCAAGTGCTTAATGTGGATCTCAATAAGTTCCAAAACATCAATCATAAAATAAAGGAATAAGTTTTTACACAACAGCACAAGTCAATAACCATTACGCTGTGAGTGCCGACAAGGTGATTCTCTCCTGTCCTATTGTTTGGGGGAAGTCAGTGTTTTAAATTGCTAACGCTAGTGCTGAAATTCAGCACCAGAGAAAAGCAAAAGTCAAAGGTGGCAGTAAACAGTTTGCCTCGTCCTATTTTTTTGGGGGGGTTGGGCAGGGGGGTCTTCTGGGTGGCTTTAATGGCTTTGACACCATATGCAGTCTCACTGATTCATTTTCTGCTTTCACTCCTTTATCTTGACCAGAGGGTTGAACAGAAGAAGAGCATCTACTCGTTTACATCTTTTTTCTTTCTTTCTTTCTTTCTTTTTCTTTTTCTTTTTTTTCTTGTTAACCTGGAAGTGCTCCTACAGACCCACTGAGCGTGAATGATTCACAAGTCAAGTAAGAAAAGAGCAAAAGGAGAGAGATTCTGTCATTCGTGCACCTGACCCCCCTGTGCTCACGTCTGCCTCACGGCCTCTAATATCCCTCTCAAGCAAAAAATAAACAATTTTATAAAAAAGAAATGAAATAAATTACAGAAGTATTACAGAAAGGTACGCTTAACCCCTTAAAACCCTCTACTTTTCTAAATGTAAAATTAAGTGTTGATGAAGGCCATTTGCAGGGCTGTCTTTTCTTTAGAGTGAACTGAAAAATAGCGACAGCAAAACACTCTTGACAAGCACGACTGAAAGGAAGTAGTTTGTTAAACAACAAACAGCTTTTTTTTTCCAGTTCATCTGTCTTTTCTTGCCTCTGGGTTCCGCTGCACTGTGTGTGTGTGTGTGTGTGTGTGTGATTGTGGTTGACTTTATGAAAGGTTCTACACATAGAAACCAGACCGTTTCAAAACTTTTACTGTGTTTGTGCATCCGTTTAACAAACGTTTAACGAAGTATTATCACTGCTACAGGTCAGAGAAATGTTTGTGAAACACAGGAACGCTACATGTTTCTGTAGCCTCATGTGTAGCCAAGTTTTCTACATTAACATCTTGACAACCTGAGTATAAAGTGCACCTTGGAGGGGGAAAAAAAAAAGGAAAAAGACACAACAACAGTAATGCATATATTTTCGCTCTGAATTAATGTAAGTCATTTACTGCTACAGTTCAAAAGAGGATTGCAGTGCAAAGGCTTAGAGAGTAAATAAAGCTTTGATCACTGGAGGCCTTAGAACCTCACACCTATCATCGTCCATCATCCTCAGAAGAAAAAATGCCTCGCATGCACACGCACACACACACACACACCTGTTGCCCTGCTCGCTTCTATAATTTGACAGCGAAGAAGTTGATTAAAGTGCATTTGATTCCCCCTCCCTTTTTTTTCTCTCTCTCTCTCTTTTTTTTTTTTTTTTTGATGTCTTTTATGCTGTTTAATCACACATTTGAAACAACGCTTAGTGTTACCAAAGCCAAAGGTCCAGCTTCTGACGACAGAGTTAGTGCCATACCTGAACCTCAGCCCAGACGCCCAAAACCACACCCCGGTCAGTATTAATGATGAGCAGACTGTGCTTGCTAATTATTTATGCGAGCTTAGGGGGTTATAGTAATGAGCCTACAGAGAAAGATAAATGACTCCCGGTCTCTCAGTGGTGAGTGGTCTTTTAACAACTTAGCTACACAAACACTCATTACACTTAGTACATGTCTCAAAACTATTACTACTGTTGACATTATTGCAATTAAAAATTATATGTAGCAGTATCTCCATCTCCGTCAGTCTACCCAGACTTACTGGCTGACGATCAGGCTATTGGCTAGATAGATAGATAGATAGATAGATAGATAGATAGATAGATAGATAGATAGATGGATGATAATGTAGTGTTACAGGCTAATTAGCTTTTGGAATGCATCTCCAAAAACATCTTTAGTTAATGTCTTGATATTCTGGTATGTTGCCATGTTATGTGCAGGGTGTTTAGCTGAAGTCAGAACTGAAAACTGAAATCAGTCATTTGAGATGTAAGCCTCAGAGATGCATTTAAAAAAAAAAAAAAAAAAAAGAAGTCCTGATCATTTATGTTGATAACACATACAGTCCTATTTCGGGCTGTAAAAACGGAGCCAATTATCTCCACGGATAACTCTTTAATTATCTGGCAAAATATATGGAGAATGTTACTCTCAGTCTTTGCTGAGATAATCTCTCAGGGAGAGGCAAGATGCCTCCAGTGAACTGGGCCAGAGGAGACTGTTCTGTATTCCGCTAATCAGCAGAGTTAGGCAGGGCGCTTTATTAATGTAAGAAACTGCCTTGGGTCTGTGGTTAAACAAGATTAGCACAGGATGTCTCCAGTTTACAGCATCTGAACATGAAGGAAACAACTCCAGAGGGAATTATATAATGAGTAGGAGTGTTAAAAAAAAGAGAGAGAGAGAGAGAGAGAGAGAGAAGGATGGTACACTGGTCAAATGTTGAGAATTCCCTTGGCACACATTTGCAAGCTAATGGTGTGATTATTCTCCCCATTTGTAGATGGAGTGAGTGGTGCATCTCATCACTCAGTACTGTCTGTGAAAAACGGGAGAGAGAGTCGGGGGGGGGGGTATTTCAAACAGACTGCTCGTCAGGGGACAGTCAAGACGGCAACTTGTAAAGCTCTAGAAAATCTAGAGCCAGAAACACAAAGTGACATTTGGTTCAGTGACAGGATGTAGAACTTTTAAACCTTAAATTCCTGGTCAGTTCTTCCTCTTCAGCGAACAGATAAAACCTGAAGAGAGTCTACAAACAGAAAAGGATCTTGTTGTCTAGACACAGATCTGAAGCACAAGACAAGCTGTTGAAAGAAAAAAGAAACATTGAAATCTGGAGAGATAGATGAGTCACGTCACATGCCACATGCCCATGTTTTTTTTCTTTCTTTCTTTCTTTTTTTTTTTTGTTTTTCAATTTGTTGACCGTCGCGCAGATTGCAAAGCGAGAGAACGGCGTGCCCGAGTCACTCCTCCTAATGTTTTCTCTCGCGGCGGGGTTTTTTTTTTCCATTCGGAATTGCGTGCTTTTTCCGAGCGAGAGACCGTAAATAGCACGTTAACCACACAGCGTTCGTACTCTGGTTTCTCCTCCGTACTCTCTGATTGCCGAGCGCGACACTCTCGTGTGTGTGTGGTGTTGAGAAACAAAAACAGGGAAGAATCTTAGCGCGGCTATATTTGTTTGTTCAACCCTCATCAGTCGGTTTCCGTAACTCTTGCACGGGAAGGATAATTAAATATGATTGCATTTGAATACTCTTCCCTCGTTCCTGCTGATTAGCGTTCGGCGGGAACCGCGTAGGGGGCCCGGGTTAAAAGTGAAATACCTGTTCCCGGTAGAACGCCGTCAGGTTGTCTAAAGGATGGGATTTATGAATGTAACATGAGAACTGATTATAAACTCGCCGTAAATGTGGTGACGGAAAGTCATGACACAGCTGATGTAAAACACAGCCTTTTAGCCAAGAGCAGTAGGCATGCCCAGTTAGCTGTGACAGATTGACTGAAAGCAGCAGGGTTTTCCTCAGGGTTTTCACGGAGGGTCGACCATCAGATTTCAAAACATTCCCGGCAGGTGAACTTCCTCCGTAACTTGCTAAACCTTACTGCGCTCATCTGTAGCTTACAGGGGTACATTGTGTCCTCTGTCTTAGCAGCTGGCAATGATAATAAATATTAAATGCGTTAGAGGGGCAAGAGCGAATGAGATTCCAACTCATCTCGCCATAGCGTCACTGCAAATAAAGTATTAAATATACATATCTGAATACCCAACTGGGCTGTTTTCCCCCCGCAAAATCCTATCCGTGCCACTAAACCACTAGCATATTTAAAAAGTTTCCTAACAGACGACTTTCCGACTTTTGAAAACGACACCCTCAATATGGTTTCAAATAGATGCTCATTTAAATATGGTATATTAACGTGACTAGCTAAGACAGCCAGAGCTAAACGCTCTCACTCTCCATTCACACACACTTTGCATTCGGTAGGGCAGCATCTGGACAGCTTTAATTGTCATTCCGTCTACGTGAGACTGTGAATGGTTTCTCAATATTCCAGAATGCAAATGGGCGGGAAATGAGGAGGGGGCATTTGTGGGCGTTGTGAGACCCAGGGACAGCCAACCTGGCCTGGGTTGAATATTGCATGTCTGATTATGGATGGGCCTGGGAAAAGAGAGAGAGAGAGAGAGAGAGAGAGAGAGAGAGAGAGGAAAGAAACTTCAAAATTGCAGATTAATTGGTCTAAATAATGGATGAAAAAGCAACCAATGAGCAGAAGGCCCTGTGCACAAACCTCTCTCTCTCTCTCACACACACACACACACACACACACACACACAAACAGTCAAATTGGTGTGTGTGAGCTTTGCGAGAGGACTGCCAATAATTCATTCTGTCCTGTTTCCGTGGTTTCGAAATTGAGAATTGCTTCCATTATGATGTTGGTGGAACTAATGGGGTCCAAACATTACATTTCATTCGTAACAAGCTCTATTACATGAGAGAATTACACAAACGCACCTGTAATGAACGTGTGATTATAAAGTGATAAGTCTGGTCCTTAGTCTCCTCCTGTAATGAACATGTGATTATAAAGTGATAAGTCTGGTCCTTAGTCTCCTCCTGTAATGAACGTGTGATTATAAAGTGATAAGTCTGGTCCTTAGTCTCCACCTGTAATGAACGTGTGATTATAAAGTGATAAGTCTGGTCCTTAGTCTCCACCACACACAGCATTATGTCTTTAGGACTGCAAAAGGATAGAGCTCTTACAGTTTGTCTGTGTGTGTGTGTGTGTGTGTGTACCAACGAACATTTATTTTCTTTACTGAGCTGACGTCCTCATGTGGACCAGATATTAATGATAATTTCAGTGTCAGAGGTCACATTTCTATAGAGCCAGTATATCAGTGTCTGTATCTGTGTCTGTGTGTCTGTGTGTGTGTCAGTGTCTGTGTGTGTGTCTGTGTGTGTGTGTCTGTGTCTGTGTGTGTCTGTGTCTGTGTCTGTGTGTGTGTGTGTCCGTGTTTGTGTGTCTGTGCCTGTGTCTGAGTCTGTGTGTGTCTGTGTCTGTGTTTGCGTGTGTGTGTGTGTGTGTCTGTGTCTGTGTGTAAACAGCAGACTATAGCGGTAAACAGCAGACTGAAAATAGGTTACTTTTAGTTGGGCGCCAGACGCCCGCTAGGAGCGTCACAGAGAGAGAAGAAGAAGAAAAAAAGTAAAAAAAAATTAAAGAAGAATAGTACAGCCTTTTTACCCCTAACAGGCCGCATAGGCGTCTAGTAGGGCCTAGATTCACCTGCGGCCTGGCACAGCTAGCTCTATCTCAGGGCAGTCATACAAAAAGGATTCCCGTCAACATTTCAAAGTAGGATGAAAACAGAGTAGGGACCATGAATATATTTACAGTTGTTGAATATCCAGAGAAACAAAGTGTAGTGGATAATAACCAACATAAAAAAAAAAAACTCAAAGGTAACACTCAACACATAACGCCGCACGTCCAGCACAGAAGGCAATACATCATTTACAATTTGTCACAAATATTTACATATATACAGGCGACCGACTGAGGGTCGTTTCTTATTAGGGATAACTAAGAGGAGAATCAACCATAAACAAACAAACGACAAAAAAACAAAAAACCAACAAACAAACAAACAAACAAAAAAAAAAAACGACCTCCGCAAAGTTCGTCCCTCCCCACGGAGAGTCCGGATAGTAGAGTAAGTTTGCCAACAATGTGAACGGTGTTTCGAAAACAGCAGATAGTGAGTGTGAAATCGAGGCTAGTCACCTGGGAAAGTAGGGGGGGGAAAGCCGGCAGGAAAAGTGAGGGGTAGAGCAGCAATCCAAGGTGGAGTCCAACCACTGCGAATCCGTGATCGTAACTCCGATTAGTGGAGAGAAAGAATTCTGCGAGTCCGTGATTGTAACTCCGATTAGTGGAGAGAAAGCATTTCAAGCTGTCCGAAAACGAAGCTGCGCGTACTGAACAGTCGATTAATAAAAGTAAACGGTCAGCAAACGCCTCGGTGACTGGGAGAGAGAAAACAAACCACGAGAATGCCGTTTCGAGTTTTTCCCTCCCCGTAGCAGGAATCACGCCCCTTCCTATATTCTACGGCGGCCCTTTTTAGTCACGGCAAAAAGCCAATGACGAAACGGCAAATCAAACAGAGAGAAAAAAAAATAGAAAAAGTTTGGTGATGGAAAGTGAAAGGAAAGCGCGGTAGAAAACAGAAAAAAAATAATGAGCATGACACGGTGAAGGGTCCGTGTCAATTGCTACACTCTTCCCCCCGTGGGAAAAAAAAATAAATAAATAAATTAAAAAAAACATAGTGAAACCAGGTTAAGGGAAACCCAGAAACTCCTCATCTGAAGATTCCTCCAAGAAGATTTGTCTTAATCGTTGTGTTTGTAATACCTCCAGATCTTCAGCAGTGGGGTAACAAGGCTTGAGGTCTACCACATGAATGGTTCGTGGGTCTTCTCCCGTGTCCTCATGAGAAACAGTATAATTGACTGGTCCAAGTTTCCTTACAACTCGGTATGGACCAATCCAGCGAGGAGCCAGTTTGGCTGTGAACTGTGCTGAGGCTTTAGACTGAGGATGGTTACGGATCCACACTCTGTCCTGAGATTTGTAAGTGACATCCCTCCTAGTTTTATTATAGTTGCGTTGCTGACGGAGTCGGGCCTTGACTCTGTTATCCTCAATCAATTTCCTCATGTGTTTCTGTTGATGCACTATGTCATATGCTGGAGATTCTGGAGGAGGAGTTGAGATTTTCAGAATTCTGTCAATGGGTCCAATTAGACATCTCCCAAGATGGGCTTCCGCAGGTGAGACACCAAGGGATTCCTGGACAGCACTATTGAGAGCAAAACGAAACTCTGGTAGATACTGATCCCATTTGTTATGTTGGTCACCTACATACGAAGCAATCATGGCTTTCAATGTACGGTTCACCCGTTCAGTGTAATTAGTTTGGGGGTGGTACGAAGTGGTGAGTTTGGACATTACTCCCCAGGTGGAACAGAAACCCTGGAAAACAGATGACACAAACTGGGACCCACGATCGGACAGAATATACAGGGGAACCCCCCAACGTGTGAAGATGTCCTTACGAATAATCTGAGAAATTACAGTGGAGGTGGCCTTTCGAAGTGGGAAAAGCTCCACCCAGGAAGAGTAGTAGTCTACCACAACTAAAAGATATTCATTCCTGGATGTGCTCTTAGGTAAAGGTCCCATTAAATCAATGCCAAGCATAACATTAGGTTGTGGAACCATGGTCTGTTGAATTTTTCCAGCCGGACGTCCAACATCCGGTTTGTACTGTTGGCAGATGGGGCATTGCTGTATAAACTTCTTAACCAGTTTCCACATCCCAGGCCAGTATACGGTTTCCCTCAGACGTCGATAGGTCTTAAAAACTCCAAGATGTCCACTGACAGGGGAATCATGGTAGGCTTGGATGACTTCCTTGGTAAGACTAGACGGTACATATAATCTGTAATGAACACTTTGAGGGTCGGTGCCAACAGTTCTAAGATAAATTTTGTCCTCAAGGATGCAGAATTTGTCACCAAACTTGCTGGTCTCTCCATCCTCAGACAGGCTCTGGTGAATTTCCATAATACCCGGATCACTTTGTTGAGCCCTCCATACTTGAGCATCATCCAGGGGAAACATCAGATCAGGTGAATCAGATTTATCCATTTTTGTGGGAATTTTGGCAGGAGAAGAAGCCTGAAAGGTGTTACAAATGGGAGAACACTCAATGGTTTCAGAAGTACGGGATAAGGCATCGGGAACCGTGTTGAGTTTTCCCTTTCGATATTCCAGAAGGAAGTTGAATTTCTGTAGTCGCAAAGCCCAGCGGATCAATCGACTATTCGTTTTATTGGAGGAGAGAACCCATTTCAGAGCTGCATGATCGGTGACAACAGTGAACAACTTGGTATCTAGGTAGTACTGCCACTTCTCCAAAGCCCACACAACAGCTAAGCACTCACGCTCTGTAGTGGTGTAGTTTCTTTCAGCACTGTTAAGCGTTCGAGAAGCATAAGACAACACTTCCTCAGTGCCCACTCCGGTCTGCTGGGTGAGGACTGCCCCTAGGCCGGTATCACTGGCATCAGTATAGACTACAAAGTGAAAGTGAAAGTTTGGATGACCCAGAACTGGTGGAGTAGTTAGGAAATTTTTCAGGGCATCGAATGCATGTTGGCATACCTCATTCCACATAAACCTTGCTCCCTTTCTTTTTAGGGCATTGAGAGGTTCTGCCACCTTGGAGAAGCCTGGTACAAAGCGGTGGTACCACCCTGCCATGCCTAAAA
The DNA here is from genome assembly GCF_902362185.1 of Chanos chanos. Taxonomy (NCBI): domain Eukaryota; kingdom Metazoa; phylum Chordata; class Actinopteri; order Gonorynchiformes; family Chanidae; genus Chanos; species Chanos chanos. Next base: position 2,268,783 of record NC_044508.1, on the reverse strand, counting down.
AGCGTTGAACCTCTTTAAGAGAGGTTGGTGTGGGGAAATTCATTACGGCCGCAATCTTATCTGGATCCGGTTGTATACCCTGGGGGGTGACAATGTGTCCCAAAAACTTAATGGTGGTCTGACAGAAGTTACACTTTTTAAGATTCAGGGTGAGTCCAGCCAATTTCAGCTTGTCAAACACCTGCTGTAAGTCACTGAGATGTTGTTGTGCAGAACTCGAATAAACAATAATATCATCAAGATAAACAAGACATATCTGCCCCCTCAGTTCCCCTAAAACCATCTCCATAAGCCGTTGGAATGTGGCAGGTGCATTTTTCAAACCGAACGGCATGACATTGAAGTGATAAAACCCTGCGGGAGTGACAAATGCAGTCATGGGTTTACTAAGAGGATCCATGGCCACCTGCCAGTAGCCACTGTTAAGATCCAGGTTGGTAAAGATGGTGGCTCCTGCTAACGAATCAAGGATCTCCTGGATGGTAGGCAAGGGGTATGCATCATTTTCTGTGATAGCATTTAAACGCCTGTAATCCACACAGAATCGATGTCCTCCATCTTTCTTGGGTATTAGCACAACAGGAGAAGACCAACCAGAATTAGAGGGTTCGACAATACCTTGATTCAGCATGTCATTGAGCTGTTCCAGAACAATGGCCTGTTTGGACGGGGAAAGACGGTAAGGACGTTGTTTAATTGGAACACTATGTTGAGTATATATAACATGCTTTAAAACAGAAGTTCTCCCGGGAGTAAGTGTGCAAACATCACCGTTGGTCTCCAGCATTGCTTGAAAGCAGCCCTTCAATTCCCCTTCAAGCATGGCACTCTCAATTGCTCTTTGTATGTAAAAAGACGCATTGGGTTCCACGGTGTCTAAGGTAAAAGGAGGAACAGCTGTCAGTAAAGCAGAAGTAGGTGACTTAAAACCAGATGTCTTCTTTTTTTTTTCTGGTTTTTTAGAGTCCAGTTGAGACTGTTTTTGAAGAGTCCAGCCAGATATATCTGCCGTACCAGGCTGGAAGGGATAAGGGAAAGTAGAAGCTGAAGGCAGGTAGTAAGTCTGATCTCTGACACAGAGTCTAAGGCCACTAAAATGCATGAAATCCAAACCTAGGACCACAGCAAAGGCAAGGCATGCAGCGGGAAGAATTGCCACAGGAAGGGAGACAGCCAGGCCATGGAGCTGGATGTTTAGATCTACCCAACCCAATGGATTGGTGGCTTCTCCATTGGCCAAGTACAACGGCCCTTCAACCCAGGGTCTCAATTTCTCCTGTGAGCACACCATTTTTCTCCAGAGGGACTCTTGCATGAGGGTATAAGTAGCTCCCGTATCTACAATGGCTTTTCCTATCCATTGGCGGATAGACACAGGAACCAGAAGCTGACGAGGTATGGGTATAAGACATGCAGAGGGAGACGATGCCTCTTTTGCTTGGGTCATAAGAGGGGTTTCTGAGGCCTCTGGCCTTATGGCAGCATTCACTCCTCCCTTTTTATCTGAAGCGTTATGCTCGTGTCCTGGTGTTCCTCTCTTCCCTTTTTCAGGTCCCTGTGAGGATGAATAGGAAGGACAGGATCCAGGAGAATGCTGGCCTTTGCACCTCCAGCACAGTACAGATGGCTTTTCTATAACCTGTGTGGATTTCATGGTAGAAAAAGGATGACAGGAAGGAATACCAGAAGCAGGGCTAATTTGAGTCAGCTGTTGATGATGTACCCAGTCTTTCTCCAGCTGAGTTCCCAGTCTGACCAGTTCCTCCACATCTTTAACTCTACCCCGGAGCTGACTGGCCAGACGAGGAGTGATGTTTTTTAAGATGAGTTTGACAATTTCGGGTTCGGTGATCCCAGGTTTCCACCTCTTACACAGGGCACGGTAGCTGAAAGCAAAGTCCCGAACAGACTCTGTCTCTCCTTGGACTCTGGTCCGGACTCTCTCAGCTAGCTCATCGTCATAGTCCTCCGAGAGGAAAGCAGAAAGGAAACGAGTTTCGAACTCCGCCCAGGTGGTAATGTTTTCACGAGCAACATCCCACCAATCTCGGGCAGTGCCGAAGAGTACATTCCGTAACGTGGCAATGATTTCATCATCATGCAGATGATTCAAAGCAAGATAATCATGACAATTTTCCAGAAATCTTAAAGGGTCAGGATCATCTTCCTTCCTACCAAAGCAAGGAAACTGAATCTTGATGGGGGTTTTCCCCATAAACATGCCTCTCAAATCCCCTGGAAGAGCAGAATTAGGAGGAAAAGCCAGAACAGCCTCCTCCGATCCAGGCTGCACAGTGGACTGTAAACGCTGCAACCGCTGGACAACAGGAGTACCAGCTCCCACAGGTGGAGAAGTTACTGTCTGGGTGCAAGCATGATTACAAGAAACAGACTGAAACATTTGTTGTTTTAATAATGGGTAATCGGTATTAAATGAATCCATCAACTTTGAACATGTTGCAACCTCAGACTGTACTTGCTGTAAAGTTGAAATAAACGGTTGCATGATTGCTTTTGTGTCCTGTAGTATTTCAGACTGGAGGTGTTTCAAGCGCCAGCTGAAGGTGGCGGTGAGTTGGCTTTGTAGATACGTGATGTGAGAATCCATAGCGGTCCTTAACTCTTTTTGTTGTTTGTCCAGAAGGTCGGATACGTGTTGTGGAATATGTTCCAAAACCTCCTTCATATTTGTTTTCAGCTCCAGCTGGGTAACTGAGAGCTTCCGGAAATTATTAGCCATGGATGACTGGAGACCTTGTATAGCTGTATGTAAGGATTCCCAGTTACCTGCTGCACCTTCAGCAGACGTATCCTTTGACCACACTGTAGGTAGAGGGTGAAGTGGTAAGGCCAGTTCTGAATCCCCACAAAGCTCCATATCGATAAGAGAGAGATTTGAAGTAGGAGCTTCAGTTCTTTGGAAAAAGGCCTGCCGGTTGTCTCTTGCCATGTGATTTTCATCCAATTGGGTTGAGGCTAAATCCAACTGATACACGTCACTAGTAAGGTCCACAAGGTCCTCTTCGCTAGCAAACATTTCGTCCTCAGAGCTCGGGCCCCACGTTGGGCGCCAAATCTATAGCGGTAAACAGCAGACTGAAAATAGGTTACTTTTAGTTGGGCGCCAGACGCCCGCTAGGAGCGTCACAGAGAGAGAAGAAGAAGAAAAAAAGTAAAAAAAAATTAAAGAAGAATAGTACAGCCTTTTTACCCCTAACAGGCCGCATAGGCGTCTAGTAGGGCCTAGATTCACCTGCGGCCTGGCACAGCTAGCTCTATCTCAGGGCAGTCATACAAAAAGGATTCCCGTCAACATTTCAAAGTAGGATGAAAACAGAGTAGGGACCATGAATATATTTACAGTTGTTGAATATCCAGAGAAACAAAGTGTAGTGGATAATAACCAACATAAAAAAAAAAAACTCAAAGGTAACACTCAACACATAACGCCGCACGTCCAGCACAGAAGGCAATACATCATTTACAACTTGTCACAAATATTTACATATATACAGGCGACCGACTGAGGGTCGTTTCTTATTAGGGATAACTAAGAGGAGAATCAACCATAAACAAACAAACGACAAAAAAACAAAAAACCAACAAACAAACAAACAAACAAAAAAAAAAAACGACCTCCGCAAAGTTCGTCCCTCCCCACGGAGAGTCCGGATAGTAGAGTAAGTTTGCCAACAATGTGAACGGTGTTTCGAAAACAGCAGATAGTGAGTGTGAAATCGAGGCTAGTCACCTGGGAAAGTAGGGGGGGGAAAGCCGGCAGGAAAAGTGAGGGGTAGAGCAGCAATCCAAGGTGGAGTCCAACCACTGCGAATCCGTGATCGTAACTCCGATTAGTGGAGAGAAAGAATTCTGCGAGTCCGTGATTGTAACTCCGATTAGTGGAGAGAAAGCATTTCAAGCTGTCCGAAAACGAAGCTGCGCGTACTGAACAGTCGATTAATAAAAGTAAACGGTCAGCAAACGCCTCGGTGACTGGGAGAGAGAAAACAAACCACGAGAATGCCGTTTCGAGTTTTTCCCTCCCCGTAGCAGGAATCACGCCCCTTCCTATATTCTACGGCGGCCCTTTTTAGTCACGGCAAAAAGCCAATGACGAAACGGCAAATCAAACAGAGAGAAAAAAAAATAGAAAAAGTTTGGTGATGGAAAGTGAAAGGAAAGCGCGGTAGAAAACAGAAAAAAAATAATGAGCATGACACGGTGAAGGGTCCGTGTCAATTGCTACAGTGTGTGTCCGTGTTTGTGTGTCTGTGTCTGTGTCTGTGTTTGTGTGAGTGTGAGTGTGTGTGCGGGGTTGTTTTGTACTTTTTTGTATTAAGATCATAACAATATTAGACTCTGTGGTGAACCAGCAGATTGAGCGTTTCACTCACACAGATCACTCTATTTGACTCCCAGAGGTTGGAACCCTAGAGACAAGAGGAAGTTCTCTGTATGACTCAAAACATACCAGATGGGACTGATATAAAACCTCACTTTTTAACACAATATCTCTCTCTGTTCTTTACATTTAAACCATCTCTTTTTTTTAAACCTGTGCAGAAATACTCACTCCTCTCTGCTGTGCAGAAGTATTCACTTCCCCCTGAGATCCAGTGGAAGTTCCAGAGACATCACATATGTGGGCGGTGATCATATTTTAAGGCTTAAACATTTAGTTGTTTTGCCAGCCTCACTGAATCTGTCAGCACTAAAACGTGTGTGTGTGTGTGTGTGTGTGTGTGTGTATGTGTGTGTCTGCGTGCCTGTGTGTTTGTGTGTGTGTCCACTGTGAGATCTGTGATTGGCAGTTGTCTCGTGTACAGTCTGGCTGCCGTTTTGTCCCGACATTCCTGAAATAAAGGTGTGATTGGAACAAATTCCACACAGATCGATGAAGGGGCGAAAGCCACGTCTGTGCATCGGCCAACGTGCCGTCAGCGTTGGCACCACACAGTTTCTGGCTCGAATTCGGTTTTACACAACTCAGCCCCTCTGAGCCCACTTTTAAAACCCACCCACACTCTCAGGGTTGAAATCCTGGCTCTGCTGGGATTTCTGTATGGACAACCCAATTTGGACTGGTTCCAGTTTAGTCTCGCTCAAACCTTTAGTCCCCCTCCCCCCCTCACCAGTCAGCCAGTATTGACATCACTGTGGTTTTGATGGGCAGACACATCTTTCTCCAGTCCCCGTAATCATGTTAATATTATCATGCCACACAAACAGCCTGAGTGTGTGTGTGTGTGTGTGTGTGCGTGTGTATGAGTGTGTGCGTGTGTATGTGTGTGTGAGCGTGTGTGTGTGTGTGCGTGTGTGTGCGTGTGTATGAGTGTGTGCGTGTGCGTGTGCTTGTGCGTGTGTATGTGTGTGTGAGCGTGTGTGTGTGTGTGTTTTGTAATGTTAGCCATTTCAGTATGTCAGCTCCTAACATGTCCTTTTCCACACTACCTTATGGTTACCCTCCATTTAGATGAATTTCATGATAAAATTATCCAGGATGGAAATAATTAACGATAATTGTGTTTTTCTGCTGTCGTGACAGTTGAAAGGAGACCTCCCATGCACTAAAGCCCTTTAAACTTTGTATGTTTTCAGTCTCATAAAGACGCACCAGGCTACAGGAACAGGGAGAGGAGACACATCTCCACATTAAGGGAAAGCAAACCGTTAATCCTAACTCATTTGTCATACAGCAAACCACTCTAAAATCTAGCCTTGATTAACTTCTGTCTCAGAATGAGATGTTTCCCCACCCCTCACTCTCTCAGTGGGAGGGAACAAAACATCATGAAAAGCTCAGGTCAGCAGCTTGTTTGTCCCACCGGTGATGTGTATGTGTGTGTGTGTGTGTGTGCGTCTGTGTGTGTGTGTGTGTGTGTGTGTGTGGTGTGTGTGTGTGTGTGTGTGTGTGTGTAATATACTGAGTGACAGTGTTACTGCAGATGTTCCAGTTTCTAGAAAATGAAAATGGACATTTGAAAGTACATAAAGAACAAATCTTTTTAAACAAAACAAAGCAAAAAAAAAAAGGATAAGAGTTAAGACTTAGGAAGTGTGAAATCATGACTGACAGAGTCACATGGGAGGGGAAAAGGGAAAATGAATATGAGTAGATGTTTATTGGTATAAAGTTTTGGTTAAATAAATAGATAACTAAATAAATAGGCTCAATATTAAAACAAGGAGACAAGTCACTTAAAAAAATAAATAAAGTCTTAACTTTTACACATGCTCAAATAGCATTTCGAGGAGCAGCCAGTGAAGAGAACTCTCAAACAATATCACATTGAAATAACTCAAGTGTGAGTGGATCTGTACGTTATGGCCTCTGTGTTTAGATACACCAGTCACCTGTCCATTTGAGACACTGATCGTCTCAACCAGATGAGTCCTGGAGAGACCTCATCAAAAACAAAAAGGACAACACAAACCCTCCTGAGAACAAGCCCTAAAACTACTCCTGTAGAGCCGCTGTAAGGCAACAGCTGGAAACATACAGAATTCTTTGGGCTCGGGGTATCTAGGGTCAGATGTATGTCACTCTTCCTGTTTTACAGTACTGAGGGGGAGAGGACGAGCTTGTGGTTTTTTTGATTGGTTGTCAGGCAAACAGATGCATTCCCCCCAGCCCAACAGAGCTGATCAGAAACAAATGATTGAGCTGTTTGAAAATAAACTGAGAGGGTGAAGTGACCCGGATACAAAGTGAAAAGACACAGTTAATTACCAAACCCCTCTCCATAAAACTACACCATTTAAATGATGTTTCCTAATTACCAAACCCCTCTCCATAAAACTATACCATTTAAATGACGTTTCCTAATTACCAAACCCCTCTTCATAAAACTATACCATTTAAATGACGTTTCCTAATTTCCAAACGCTTCTCCATAAAACTACACCATTTAAATGACGTTTCCTTCTTCTTCTTCTTCTTCCTCTTCTTCTTCTTTTCAAAAGCATTTTGTATGTTTTAAGCTTCTGCCACTAAATCTGAGAGCACTGCTGTGATCACCTCCGTGAGTTGGACATCTCGTCACTTGTTAGAAATTCATTATCCTGACAAGCTCCATCACACAAGCACAAACGCACAAAAGCTAACAAACTACACTTTATCTAAGAATTTTATTTATTTATTTATTTTCAATAGCAACAGCGGCAGTGAGAATACAGATCAATAATCACAATATTTGACGTCAGTAGCATCATAAGTCACATTGTTTGGTAAAATCGGATGGGAGTGATGTCGGTGACGTGATTTCATTGAGGATGATGTAGTTATCTTACACCCAATGTCCCGCCTCCAGCTGTCACATCAGTAGTGATGGCCACCAATCAGAACAGATTACTCATCAAAGTCATGAAACGTGAAAGAAAGAGGTGGGACACGTGTATGACAGCTCACTGAAAACAGCATAGATAGACATCACTCTAGTTCTTGACAGAGCTAATTTGGCCCTTTGTAATGTACTTCTCCCTGCCGCTAGCTAATGGAATACTGAATTTTAACAACCATTTTCCCGCTGCAGCAGGAACCACATGTACTAATATGTTTTGCTGCTGAAGGCTGCAAGCTTCTTGACTAAATATGAAAAATGACACTTATATTTTATTCATGTTTATGCATCCGCTGAAATGGAAGATTTTTCCAGTTGAAATGCCGATGTTCATCCCTTCCTACTTAAGTTTGCTCCGCTGACAAAGTTCTGGGTTGTTTAAATCCTTTAATATATGTCTGAATAAAGTCAGTTTGGTTGGGAATCTTTCTAGAACCTCGTTAAATTCCAGTACCCACTCGACAGTCCGCATTTACTTTTATGAGTAGGCTAATGTTAATTTTAAATTTTGTTCAGTGGTAGATTTTGTGCTCGAACAAAAGCTGACATTATTAAAAAGGTTAAATAAAGAACGTTGACTTGATATTTGGGGTTTAAGGAGCGCCGGAGTTTTTAAAGTGTAATTCTTTTTTTCTCAAACTGTGTTTAAGGTTTCCAAAATTTGTTGTCAGTAAGTGAGAAAAAGACAGACATTATGAGCCTTGGTTTTAAGATTGACAGACAGAGAGAGGAGAGAGAGAGAGAGAGAGAGAGAGAAACAGTGAGTTTAACATTCATGACATGAAAGCTGTCCAAATGTAATGGACATGGCTCTGTTTTTCTTTCCCTGATTTCTCTCTGTCTCTCTCTCTGTCTCTCTCTCTCTCTGTGTCTCTCTCTGTGTCTGTGTTTCTGTGTGAGCTCGTCTGTAGGTGTGGGAACCGAGCTGTCACTCTGCTCTTCATCAGTCTCCCCAGAGGCCAAACGCAACAGCAGATCGAGCTGCCCGCCATGAGAGAGAGTGTGTGTGTGTGTGTGTGTGAGTAGTGCTGTTTTAAATTAGGTGCAGCACCCAGTCAGACCTTGTGAAATTTTACCAGCACATATGTCACTATCACTCACCCTCCTCTCTCTCTCTCTCTCTCTCTCCCTCTCTCTCATATTCACATAGTGATTTTTTTCAGCACACACTGCTAGAATACTGCATCCCTTTCTCTCCGACACATTGACAAGCTTTCAGTTGTTAATTTGTGTGTCTCTCAGTGCATAACGCATCACACTTATAAACGGCACAGTTATAAACAGCTCATGTGCTGTGTATTTGTGCTACATAACAGTTTGGGAATTTTTGTCCAACCTTTTTTCAGAGATAAACACATTTTAAGTTCAGTGCATGGTCTCTCAGATGAAAGCCGCTTTTCCAGCTGGTCTGGTCCTCTTTTCCCATAATGTCCTCATAAAACTGTGTATGTTTCCGTAAATGTGTGTGTGTGGGCATGTGTGTGTGTAGGCATGTGTGTGTGTGGGCATGTGTGTGTGTGTGGGCATGTATGTGTGTGTGTGGGCACATCAGAATCTCTATTATGAAGCCATTGTCTCTTGGTTCAATGCTAATGACCCAAAGCAGAACAACTGCGCCCAGAGAGCTTCAGCACACCGGAAAAATCCTTGTTCTTGGCATTTCAGAGCGTGTCCCTACGGATCGCTCGCCTCTTAAACGAGTGTAGGGAAAAATAGGAAGATCGGTGCTTCACGAGGCTGTGACCGCCACAGCCGCCAGACTTTAAAGAAGAGAGCGGAGGGAACGCCAGCTCAACCATGTCAACCCCTGAAACACCTGAGGGGGGGTGGGGGGAAGGGGTCCTTCAGGCATATCCGTCTAACGTCTAAATTCTCCACGGACAGGAACCGGGCGCCAGGGGCTCCGACGGAACGCTTTTGCGTCGGAGGATCAGGTGCTGGCCCTCTGGTGTGAAAAAGAAGGTCTTGCATCCAACATCTGCCGAAGAAACGGAGCTTTTCCAGCTCCGGGCGAGGCTGCAGGGAAGCGCTCCTGTTGTTTGTGAATGTGGACACAAGCTCCGTTAAATATTGAGGACATAACGCTTCTCCGTCTGGGGTCTCGTCCTTTTAAACTTGCGCCAGTGGAAGGAAAGTTGTGCGTAACACTGAAAACCTCCTGTAAAATAACCTTCATGTTTGACAAACTGAAATTCATTTGACCGCCTTGACAGTCCAAATTTAAAAGGAGCCAAGTATCAAACCCTGATGGACTTTGGTAGAACTTGGGGTTGGTGAATGGTAAACGTCCCATGACCAGTGTATGTTCTGAAATCCAGTACACTTCTGGTCCGCATTCTGAGGGAACCAGTGAGGTAAGGACTCCACAGTTTAGGTCCATACTGACCGTTACATACCTCATGTCTCATACGACCATTTCCCAGGGTAAAGAAAACACTCCCAGTGAAGAGAATAGGGCCAAAAAAACCCCCCAGTCCATCAGGACTGGTGTCTTCGTGGACCTGACCTGATCTTCGTAGAATGAGAGATTTACCTCTCTGATTTTGGGCCTTTCCACATCCTGTAACCGAACTCTGGCAGCCACTGGCTTCTTGTCTTATGGTGACTTTGTCTGAGTGAGGGAGATGCCCGCAGACATGCTGTGCAGAGCCTACAAAGCAGTTCTGTCATTAAACAGAACAGAACAGAAATTTTTTTTAATGCATTATGCATTTTATGCAAATGAATATTCCCTATGCCTATGGGAGATTTTTGTATGAAAGTGTTATAGAATTTCACAATCACAAAGACATGATATACATTGTTTAAATAATCAACTCATCACGAACCACTTTGTGTGACTGCGCTCTATCGCCACCTAGAGGACAAGATGCCCATGACACTGACTCAGAGGAAAAAGATGGGGTTGACTCCTCGTGTCTGAAGTATGGTTTCTCCTCTCAGTGATCAGTAACAGCCCGTGCTGTGCCGTGGCGTGTCAGCGACCTCGGGGATGTTTTCTGAAGCAGCCTTTCCTCTCTCCGACTCAGCTCTCTGCAGCCTGCGGTGTGTCGGCGTCATGTGGAGAGAATGGCCCTTAAATCCACACACAATGGCCTTGCAGATTCTCCTCAAGCACTGTCTGAGGACTTTGTTGTCGTTTGAGAGATCCTTCAAAGAAGTGGTCATCGAAGACTGTCGATAGCAGAAGGGGTGCGAGAAAGTGCCGTAGAGGCGAAAACAAATAGATGGAGAGGCCCTTTCTCTTTTTTTTTTTTTTTTTTTTTTGTCGTCGATTTTGTCGGTTACAAACTGATGTTTGGAGGCTGGTAGTTAAAAGGTTACGTTGTATTTCGTAGGGGTTTTATCTTGGTGCTACAGCGCCACCTTGTGAATGGGACAGTTTTTCCACTCCCAGGTGTTGACTGCTGCCAGGCCTTAACTGTGATGAGAAAACAATGAGAATATGAAAGGCTTGGTTTCCACCTTCCAGGTCCCACAGAGAGCAGGAGTTCAGCTGGACTCACTCAGTGTCATTACTGACCACACAGTTCACACTGTCATATGCATTCAAACATTTACACCCGGACAACAGAGATTTTACTGGTATCTCTCCCTCAAAAATGAATGATGAAATACATTATTCAATACAAAATACAGTGGGGACTCAAAAATTTAAACTAATGCTGTTCCAAAGATTTTTCTTTCGTTATATATTTTATTATTATTGTTATTCTTTCTCCTTGACCACAAATCTGTGAATGTTTCACTGCAGTTTTCCACACTTTGCTGCCATAACCGGAGACCGTACTGGTGCAATCTCATGCCATCATACATCGCCGTTCCTTCTTTTAATACAAGAAAAAAAGAGAATAATAATAATAATAATAATAATAATAATAATTTAATATGTCCAAGAAACTCTCCTTCTCAGCCTTCAGAGTGTGTCGATTCTGAAGGTCTTGCTAAAATTGTCCCCGCTCTCAGTGACCTGTCCACTCTCAAAGCAAACAGGAGACAATAAACCCCAAAATTCAAGTCCATATTTAACCCACTGTGCCTCCATAAAGTGAGCGCGCAGGATTCTGGGAGTTGTGTGGGAGGACTGATCTGATTGGCCAGTGTGTTGGCCTTGTGTTGCTTGTCAGTGCTCAGGTTAACTGAGACAAAGACGTTGAAAGCCTTGATTGATGGAAATTGTGTTGAAAATATAGACAGTTACTTCTTTTGTGTGTGTGTGTGTGTGAATGACAGGTCTCTTTGAAGGATGTAGATTTATACACAAACCTGCATTCACAAGACTGAAAAACGTGCTTTACAATAGCTAGATCTCTGTCACGTCTTTTGTGCCGTATTGATTAGCTGTAAAACTCGTTGAATGCATTCATACACCGTCTCCGTCATTGACTTTCATACACAGTCTCTCTCTCTCTCTCCTCCTCCTCCTCTGTCGTTCTGAAGGATATCTTCATTCTGTCCCATCCTCTCTGGTTTACCGCTGGTCCATCTGAATTCAATAATCAAAAGGCAGTTTGGTCCCAAGCCTCTTGTTTATGCACGAGTACATTTGCATCTGCACGCGGCCGTTGATGCACTTTTCTGTTACATGTTATATGTTAAGATTAGCGCAATCGTCACAATATAGCAAAACGGCATTACTCGCACGGTTTTCTTAACACAGAACACAGTTCCGAGAGAGATTTAAAATTGGAGCTAAACTTATATCTGCATATCTGCTAACCGCGTGCTCGTATTTCCTCCTGTCTCTCTCTCTCTTCCTCCCGCTTTCCCTTTTTTTTTTTTTTTGGAAGGGAAGGGGGGGGGGGGCGTCATGTTTGATTGAGATTCTGAGGGTGAAGCGGCGTTAGGCTAATTTATTTTCTTTCAGAGAGAAAAGCTATTTTGGGCACGTTTCAACAGATGAATAATTCAAATACTGCCACTCATGACATGTTCACATGCGCATGCACACACACGCACTCATACATACACAGATATTGACAGGTGAGTCAGTGAGCCGGCTGACCTTGTCATGGAAATTTGCCATATGAACACATTAGAACACGCACGCGGTTCCATACTGCCACCGCGTGGCCATCATGTGCAAATGCAAGGCCTGGAGAAATATTACCGCTCCTAAAATTCATGACGACTCCCTTCATTTTTAAAGAGGAAATTTGCCTTTGATTACACGGGTTCGTTTTGAAAATTTCTACCTCATAATTAGATTTATCCATGTAATTATTCTCTGTTACTGACATCGTGAAATCCAGCAAGTATATCGAACCAAAATAACTTTAGGCCCCCCGACACTCACCCCAATGGTACGAATGCCATTAGAAACAGGATGCAGAGAACCCTACACTGGCAAGAAACAGGCCCCTTTTTTTAACCGCTTAACAGTTACAAAATCTCTCTGAGAATTCAGGGGAAACTCAGCCTTGACTGTCCCTATGATGGACGGATTAGGCTTTCTCAGTGTGTTTCTGCCCGCAACAGAACAAGTGTTTTCACAGGGAAAACAAAAGACTGAATTACCTGATGTCTGAGGTACCTCCAAATTCCCAAGCAAGGGTTATAATCAGGACATGTGTCAAAAAATGGTTCTTTTTCACATCACAAAACTGCTGAATAGTGAGATTCAGTTGCAAATGATGTTGACCCCATTAATGAAACAAGACATATCTGAAATGATTTGAGAACAACACATGCACTCAAACAGCTACGACACTGTTTCATTCAGTTCTGCCCAAGGATTTCTGCCATTGTTTATAGAAAATGAAACAAAAAAAACTTATACAAACATTTACAAATGACTAACACACAAAGGAAACTATACAAAGCCAGGGGAGAGGAGAGGAGAGGAGAGGAGAGGAGAGGAGAGGAAAAGACAGACAGACAGAAAGAGGAAGGGAGGGGGGGGTAGAGGTGGGGTTTTACTCTTTCATTCACAGGACATTGAGGCTCATTATTCTCAAGTGCTATATTTCATTTAATCCATTATGTCTCTCCTTTCCTTTTTTTTTGTTTTTGTTAAACTCTGTTATGCCACGTCTTCTTTTCCAGACGTTTCTCAGAGCGCTGCAGACGACAGAGCTCTTTTCCACCGCTGCCAGGCACTGGAGTCATCTTCTCTCTCTTTATTCATGTTCCTGTCTTACTTTTCCTGTCAACAGTAAGTCAAAGGAGGTGAAACAGGTACAGAGAGGGAGAGGGGGAGAGAGAGACAGAGAGAGAGTATGAGGTGGGGGTTGGCTGTAGGTGTGGTTTAGTCTCCCCAGCATTAAAGTTTTAACTTTTTTTTTTTTTCTTTGCCAAATCAAAATCATGCTGTCCTCCAGCTTTTCTTTCACCAGACGGCATCTCGTTTCAAAAACAAAACTTGATCTAAATTCAAGTTTTTCCTCAACAATTAGTTATCGTTCTTTTTTCTTGTTTGTTTGTTTGCTTAATTAGTTTCCGTGGCTTTTGATATGGTCAGTTCTGTCACTGGAGGGGCGGGGCTAAATGATGTGGCTGGGGAGGGGCGGGGCATTTGTCCGTTTCCATGGAGAGCCACCGATCCACCCTTTAATTAGAGTTAGCTGATGAACAGTTCACAGGGAGCTGTCAAGGTCAAAAGGTCAAAAGGTCGGTTGCAAAGTGCTATTTGACTCTGAGAAGCTCCAGCTGATCCTGGTATTCGCTGAAAAGTCGCTGGAAACGAAGATTTTGACCAATCACTGGCAAGAGTTCAGTCAACAGATCCCTCTTACGCAAACCCTGAGGAAAGAGAGAGACACACACACACACACACACACAGTTAGCCTGCTCTTCTATCCAGGTCCGGTAATAATTCCACCCACCCACACACACACACACGCACACACACACACTTCCACCCAGCAGTACACTAGTCTTTCTCTCTTACCAGAACACTGGGCTCCCAGGTGCTGCTGCTGGACTTGTGAACTGGTCCCAGTAAGTCTTTACACAGCTCTCTCAACCTCTGCTCATAACCTGCGCACACACACACACACATATATATATAAAAACAAGTCCAGGACAAAACCATACAGGTATAAAACCCCTCCCATCCCTGCTTCTCTCTCTGTCCTTTTCTGGTCAGAAATCACCAGGGTGCACTGTGGCTCTGATCTGATCACTAACATCAATAACCAAACAATAACATTCCCTCTCTTTTAGTCCCCCCTGCCGTCCGTCCGTGTCTCACCCTCGTTGACGAGGAAGCGGGCGTAGATGAGGAGCCAGTGGCGGTACTCGTACGGGGAGAGCAGAGACAGGGCGGACGCCAGCTGACACTCCAGGAACGCTAGAGTCATGCCAGTCTGCAACAGGTGGGGCGTGGATGACAGGCGTGACGCCAGCCGCCCCGCACTGAGACACGCACGCACACACACACACACACACACACACACACACACACACAAACACACACACACACAGAAAGAGACACAGAAGGGTAGAGAGAGAGATCACAATCAAATTCAAATTTAAAAGTAAAAAAAAAATCGAATTTTAACGATGGCACAAATAGTCATTGTTTTTAAATCAAATTTCCAATCTCTACCTGAACATAACCATGGGGACTAGGTATAACAGTACAGTAATGAAACCAAAAACTCCAGTTCTGTAACCCTCTGTTTGATTCACTGCACACATGTATGTATATGCCAAATTTACAGGTTGAGCTGTTACACCTCTCACAGACAGGCATAATTCACACAGACCAGAGTGGAATGCAGAAGTGACAAACACAGCACAGTCACACCACCACCAATCCTTATTTTATCTCTAAGCCAACTGGAGCAGAGCTCGATCAGACTGACAACCAATCAGATGTCAGCTCTCACCTCAAATTACGCCCTTGCATGACAGCTAGAGGGCCCGAGGAGCCCATTGCATCCTGGGTAGAGATGCAGTTCCTAAAGTCAGCGCATTGCACTAGAGTATCTTGCTTATCTGCTACCAGATTCCTGAGACAGACAGACAGAGAGAGAGAGAGAGAGAGAGAGAGAGAGAGAGGGGGAGAGAAAGAGAGAGGGGGTGGGGAGAAAAGGAAGGAGAGAGGGGAGAGAGAGTGAGAGATAGAGAGAGAGGGAGGGAGAGAGAGAGAAATGTTTTTTGAGAAGTGTTTTTTGATGGCTCCGAGGTGAAGCAGAGCAGTATTAAAATTGGAGTCACAGTAATAAACAGCGTGACTGTAGTTATTTCTTTACCATGTCTCCAGAGAGGAGTTGAAGCAGTAGGATCTGCCGTTAGACAGAGTGATGACTGGAACTCCCTGCTGAGTTAACAGAGACTGAGACACCGTAGCATCCGTACCTGACAGACAGACAGGCAGACAGACAGGCAGACAGACAGACAGGCAGACAGACAGGGTTAGAAAAAAAACAGTTATAACCGCCAGATCTACGTAAACGTCCAGCTTTTCTCTCTCCACCAACACAGAGTGGGGGTCCGATTTAAAACCATGGCCTCACCTGATAAAATGGGGTTTAATGTCTCGTTTTTGACCAGGGCAACCTGTTTCTGCACGTCCCTGTACACAAAACACACACACACACACAAACAAAAACACAGTCAGACTAACTGACAGCTATACTGACCGTAACAATGATAATGGTATCTTATCTAGGGTAACGTTAGGATAGGAAGGGATGGTAGAAATTAGAAACAGTTCAGAAGATTACCTGAGATAATACACATTTTCTGACACGCTACAATTATAATGATGCTCATTAATATTAATGACGTTGTTATTTACCAAACAGAGAGGGAGGCGGCGCCGGTCAGCACCATGACATAGAAGGCGGAGCAGTGAAGGCTGGACACGGGCGTGGCCAGCATGATTGACGGGATGAGACGACGACCACAGGCCGAGAACACGGACAGCGTGCGGTCCTCGCATGCCACGGCGATGATGTCACTATGGAAACCACAAACAGTCAAACAGAAGTTTCAATTGAAGAGGTTTTTTTTTTTGTTTTTTTTTAAATTTGGTCCACAATTCAAAAATATGCTGCCATCCTCTGCACTAAAGCTTTTATCAACTACATTTCACAGAATGCCTCAGTGCCTCTGCATCCGTGGCTCTGATCAGACACCACAGGGACAGATGTAGTGAAGAGTTAAGAAACAGCAGAGACAGTCTGTTTCACCATAAACTACCCGAGAGCTGACAACTGTCTTATAATGACGATAAATGGCCTGCTCCCTGAAGCTACACTGACACGCTTCTCTCTGTGTCTGTGTGTGTGTGTGTGTGTGTGTGCGCGAGTGTCACCTGCTCCCTGATGCGATGACGATGCGGCTGGTTAGGAGTGTGTCCCACTCCCGTCCGTCTCGACAGCAGCGTAGCTGACTGAGCCGAGAGCCCATAACCACAGACATCTCGTTCTCCACCTCCAGATACAGAGACGCCTCAGCACTCACCTACACCCAGACCGAGAAAGTGTGTGTTACTTC
>NC_044508.1:2236996-2249496 GCF_902362185.1 Chanos chanos | reverse complement strand
GATTCTGTCCAAAACACACACACACACACACACAGAGAAAAATTCAGTTTTCCACATTCAGTCCGTTAAAAGAACAACTTTCCACATTCACTCGTGATGGTGTTTTAGTAACTTTAGTAGAAAAGGGCTGAAGGGTACAGGAGTCATGTCAGAGTATTGGGACAAGGCCCAGTCATCCCAATGCTTCCAGTACTGACACATGACTCTGTTCTGGGGGATGTTCCAGAAAGCGGGTTTGGTGAAAACTCAGAGTTAGTTAAACCTCCTAATAGAGGAACCCTATGGTTTTGTTTTGCTAGGAGAATGAGGCCACTCTCAAATAAAAACCTCAGTTTTGATTACTATATTTTCCAGTAAATAACTGGTTTACTGCTATTTGTGTTTTTATTTTTTATTATCGTGTGCTGGGCTTGTTTCTTCTCGTCCGACCTTGCGGATGTCCTCCAGTGACTCTCCATTCATCACGTTTGCCAGTTTAGGCGTCTGGTTCTCGTGGTTCGAGCCCAGACCGGCGCCGGCTGAGTTTTCCGGGCCTTTCCGCTCTTGCTGCTGGTACTTGAGCATCTCTGGGTTCTCGATGATGGTGCTGGACAGCTGTGTGTCCATGGTAATGGCCAGAGACTTCCCATAAATGTTCTGATGGATGGCGTTCTAGACGCGAAATCAGGAATCAAAAAAAAAAAACAAACAATCAATCAGAGAAAGAGAGAAAAAAGGACAGAGAGTGGCAGGGATGGAGAGATCATTTATTTGATTAGTGACTGATGGGTTTATGTAAACATCCCTGAATCATGGTGTTAAAGCAAAGCCCTGACCATACTGAGCCACGGATGCCGCTTTGGGCAGTTCCAGAGAAATCTCATCTTCCGTGCGCTCTCTGATTTGTGAATGTATTTTCCGTGAACGAGTGGGAACGAGGGATGACTGTACCTTTTCCTCTTCGCTGAGAGGGTCTCCCAGTTCATCCTGGGAAAAATCGAGGAACGCCACGGTTCCGTCCATGGAGCAGATGAGTAAACCCAGTCCATTTAGAGTCCTGTACAGGAAAGAAACCCAGCAAATTCATCTCCCAGTACACCAGTACCAAACCAGTGCAGACCAGTACACACAGACATATCCTTACCAGGTGATGTCCATAATGGATTTGTCAAACAGATCGTGGATGACAACCAGAGGACGCTTCAGGGATGTGAGCTGGACACACACACACACACACACAGAAGTGATTTCTCAGATCATGACGTTTCATAAAGAATCTTACATATAATTGTTTCCTATTGTTTTTCCAGCTGTTCTCTGTTTGAAACAGACTGTAAAGAGTCTGTGTCAGTCATAGCGTTACTCATGACACAATACATGACATACATCAGCCTCTGCTGGAAAGCTGCTGAGTTTTAAGGTATTACACACGTTTACGGAGGGACACCCTGTTTCAGCGCACAGGCCGCGAGTTTTGAGTCTCTTACCCACACAGACAGCGAACGATCTTTACTTCCCACAGCGCAGCAGCAGTACGGGTGGCTGGCCTTCGGCGCACTGCCGTTTTTCTGTTTCTTCTTAAAGATTTTAGGGTTGAATTTCTGAGAGGGTGAGAGACAGAGACGATACGGATTCTACAACTTCATCCGCTTGTGCACAAAAAAAAGTCACAAAAAAAGTCCAGAATATTCTGAGGACTGTTATAGGAGTAAACAGCAAGGCCCCCTGCACACAGATGAAGCCTTATCAAAAGAGAATTTTCAGTGGGAAAACACCGGTCGACAGAGAAACTTTTGCAGGCTGTACTCACCACAACTGTGACAGCTTTACGATGGCCCACGAAGTCCATGTTGGTTTTCCAGCCGTCCCTCTCGATGATCTGAGCGGTTGGTCCTGAGTTATTCATGGCGTGAGCAGACACCAGGTACTGACCGTCCGGTGACCAGCTCAAACGCAACACGTGAGTCGTCCCTCCGCACTGTCAAAACGCACACACGCGCAAAACACACAGTTCACACACACAGAGACATAACACACACACGCACACAAACACACAGTCAACAAACACACAAAACACATAGTCAACACATACACAAAGTCAACACATACACAAACCCCAACCCCAGAAACAAGCACACGGTTAACATTTTTAAATGCCGAGTTTTGAAATTGAAAGAAATATCTGCGAGAACAGCAGTCTTTCTCAAAAAAAAAAAAAACCATTCAGTAATCAAACTTTGGTGGTGTAGCATCCAAAACATAACTAAACAAACAAAACTGGTCCCACGCACTGCCGGTCCAGCACCACTGACCCCCTCTTTAACGTCTGTACACTTGATCGTTTCACTCCCTCATGCTCTAATGGTCTACCACAGGGACTCTCAACCCTTTTTCACCAGCTCAAGTCCTTGAACCCAAAATTAATTTCCTTAGAACCCCCCCTGAGATTTTAACTAGGTGTATTTTAATTTGACATTGACGTTTCCTTCGCAATCTCACGAATCACCCCCCCCCCCCCCCCCCCCCCACCTACAGTACCATCATGTACCCCCAGGGACTCATGAACCCACGGTCTAAAATCTTTGGCCTACAGAACAGCCACGACTGTGTTTCACTTTCTTTATTACAAAAAAAAAATACTGCAAACATGGTCTGTTGGCCTGTGAACATCAAGACGTCAGGAGATGCCAGACAAAATATTGTCACGTCCAGAAAACAAGTGTTGACCCTACAGTACAACTACACAGCCGCAAAGAATTGTTCTTACACTCAGTCTGGAGACTGTGTATGGATAAGAATGTGTGTCAGTTATTACACAGTATCAGATCTATGGAACTGGGGGTGCAGATGATGTCCTGAAGAACAGCCTCCGCTGACCCACCTCATTAAAGGGTTTGGTGATGTTGGTCTCCAGCTGCCAGTCCATGGTCCTCCACACCTTCAGGCTGTGATCGTCAGCCTGGGAGGCGATGTATTTCCCCACGGGGTCCCACGTCAGGCCTTTCACCAAGCCCGTGTGACCCTTCAGCGTCATGACGATCTCTATTAAACAGACAAACACAAGCCCTGTTTACACTTGGTTTTAAAACCTGTCTTGGGCGATCACATCACAAGTGGACAGCCGAGACACACTGCGGTTTACACCTGTGTCTATCACGCGTCTCCAGGGTGTCCAGCTGACCATTTGAGTTCGGATTTCGTTACTGCTACGTCACCTTCGCGAGAAGGTTATTACGTTAGTCTCTGCCAGGGAGGCATAAGGATGCATTAGTATTTTACACTACAAAAGATGTGTGTTCAAATGCGTCCCAGACCACCTGGGCAAGTGGTTTGAGTGATCAGATCACAATGCATCTTGGTGGTCGTTTACACTTGTATTTAGCGCTGTCCACTTGTGATCCGATCGCCCAAGACACAAGGCCACGGACTTCAAGTTCAGTTACAGCTTGACAGCTTCAAACTCCAGTTTGAATTTTGACTGTTACACAGAAACTGAATTCTCATTCAGTTACTCAATGAAATTTCAGTGAAATAAACATCTGGCCAAGCGAAAAACAGGATATAAAATATGTCAAACATTTCTACAAACAATGCAGGTAGGAATGGAGAGGACACCAAGACTTTGTGGTTTCTGTGGGAACACTGTGGGAGTTTCCGCAGAAGCGCTGTTGGCTCACCGGGGAATTTGCGAGCGTTCCAAATCACGATGGTGTTGTCGACACTACAGGAAGCCAGCCAAATGTCATGAGGTGACCAGGCAACATCCATTACGTCTGTCAAACAAACACACACACACACACACACTTAGATTAACTTTCAACACACGTTTCACATTCTCACAAAGATCACAAACTTCTGCAAATTGTCTTGAAATTTCAAAATATTCAAAAGTGTTTTCACTGATTTGTACACTACTGCAAGCACTTCACATATACGGTCATAACCAAACACATACAGGCCACAGGTTAGATACACGCCCGCCAAACTGTGGTAGGCAGACCACTACTATCCCAGCATGCACCGGGCCACTCACCCCCGGTGTGGTTTCTAAGAATAGACACACATCTCCACTGCTCCATGTTGGCAAGTTTGCTGCTTGACCCAAACACGGTAGTGGGTCCAATGAATCTGTATTTGAGAGGAGGAAAGAATGAAATGATTTAAAAAATCAAGTGGAAAAATATATAAATACAGCAGAACATTGCTCATGGTGAAGCTGTATGACACTGAAGGTGTTAGAACATATGGTGTGTGTGTGTGTGTCTGTCTGTGTGTGTGTGTGTGTGTGAGAGAGAGAAACACCTGAGGTGTGTGTAGGAGTGAAGGTGTAAGAACACATGGTGAGAGATTATGAGTATGTCTGTATGTGAAAGCAAGTGTGTGTGTGAGTGTGAGTGTGTGTGTGATGTGTACGTGTGTGTGTGTGTGTGTGTGTGCGTGTGTGTGTGTGTGCGTGTGTGTGTGTGTGTGTGCGTGTGCGTGTGCGTGTGTGTGTGTGTGTGAGAGAGAATGAGTCCACCTACGTCGCTCGCTTCCACACCATGATTAGTTTGTCATCTCCTCCAGAGGCCAAATACAGGCCATTATTAGACCAGCGAACACAGTTCACGCATGCTGCAGCAACCAGAAAACAGACAAGAACTTCACTCCACGCCATCAACATTAAGACCTCAAACCTATGTTTTAACCCATTTCTCACCTCACACACAACCCAGAAACTGTCACCACAGAATCCCTGCATTTCCGATGCCACGCAGCTTTCATTTATATGTTCTGTAACGGCATATTCCTGTCCTGATCGGAATCACAACGGGGATTGCACAGACGTACCTAAATGATTGTCCATCTGGCAAAGCATCTTGGGAATGTTCTCGTTTTTCTCATCCTCCTCTCGGACGACTGGAGCCATGTTCCAGATAACGACCTTCCCCGAATCCTCACCTGCCAATCATAATCCACACAATCAGGAGATTATTCCTGAATTATTTTCTTGAGAGTCAAATAACAACGTTTTGGTCTTCCAGAAATGACCGATACCTAACAAGCTATCTGAGATGATTACACCATGTCCAGGTGAATAGGAGAGAAAGAGCAAGTGGGGTGGTTTTGTTGCCCCATACAGGCTGAAGCGTGCACATCTGAGGCAGGGTAGCCCTAACTGACGGTGAGACACTTACCTTGTCCGCCTGTGGCAAATTTGGTGCCATCTGGATGGATATCGACAGAAAATATTGGTTTACCTGACAAAGAAAAAAAAGAATGATTAATTACTACTGAATACAGACTACACATGAAGACCAAAGCTTACCAGGAAGAGAACGCCGCAGATTTTAAAGTAGCCAAAACAGAACAAGCCACTGCACTTCAAAACTGCACGGTGTTTGCAAAAGTAAGAGTATGTAGCACAGGGAATATAAACACAGACGGTGAAGAGTGTTCACAAAAAAAAAAAAAAAAAACTTTTGGTTTGGTATTTTCCTCACCACTCCACTCCAGTGCTCGAGTGGTTTCCAGTAGTTTAAAGCTACGGACCATTATTGCTTTTTTTCCCATCTCGGCTGAACGTAGCTTTAGGAATGAGATAACCCTGAATTTCAAAGCATCTCCAACGTTTGTAAACGCGGTCTAAAAATTATGATACACTGTAACCAAGTTACACGCTCGCCGATTGGTAACTCTTATTCATTTAAAAATACATCCGACAGCGGGAGTATATAATATACTGTTTTTCGTGGCGGAAATAAAAGTAACGCCAGAACATGTCGCCTCATAATTCGCGTCGGTTTACTATCATTTTTTTTATACCTATCCTTATCCTGCAGTTCATCCGTTCACAGCCACTGCAGCTATTCAACTCCAAAAATGGGTCGCTTCCTCGAAAGCAAGCGCACACAATTTGTCCAAGAAATTTACGTTCGAATTTTTTCCTGTTGTTAACAAAATCGAGTAGTTTGTGTATTTTAAATGGTTTCAAAGTGCACAGGACAGTGTTTAAATAGCCTATGAGGGGCTAACTGCCCGATACTTAGTGCGCAGTCAATGTTCTTTTCCAAAAGAAAACAACAAAGCGCAACTTGACCCAAGATTCCTGCACAAGAGCAGTTCAGACGCGCTTACCATTGTGACTGATCCAACTTGGTTTGAGCAGCTTCATTGCACGCTCGCAGTCTTCAGAAATCAAATCTTTGCAAATAACTGCCCGCAGCCCCTCCTCAATCTCGGCTGACAAAATCCTTCACCTTTCCTTTTCGACGATGAGTTCGTCCGTTACTTTTGGCATTCAGTGAAACTCCATTTCTCTCGCTCTCTCCCTCTTTCCTCGCAATCACTCTTTGGACACAAGCCGCAACAGCTACCAAAGCAACACAGGAAGTATCCGTCTTGCCCAAAGTTCCTCTGAAAACACTTCCTCGACAAAGTTCAGGTCCGCTTCATTGATCCACAAGAACATCCCTCAGCGAAACAAATTCTTACAAAATATGCCCCGAGCCTTGCGATTTTTATACAGTTGGAATGAAGAGAAATGTTTTGAATTAAAATGTGGACTGTGCGTAGCTTCGAATGATGATTATGACGAGCAATGGTTACCATCACCCTAAACCTTCATCTTCAGCTATCCCGTTTGTGTCTTGCCTTGAGCCACTTGCTACATATTAGCATCTTAAATCTATACTTGTGCGTCTATATAAGCTTTGACTGAAATGTGTTTCTTTTGAGAAAATAGTATTAGAAAAAATGTTAACGTTTTGTTGTCTTTTATTTTGACAGTTAAAACCGGATATTGGGATGACAGCCATTTTAAGGAGGAAGTTAGGTAGTGACTGACAGCTGCAGGCAGTCTCCCTTAAGTGATCCTTTGTTTTCCTTATATGATCGGATTAAATACCGATATGATTAGAAGCAAAAAGTGATCGGGAGATTTTCTACACAGTTGTCGGTCGAATATGATATTTTTAGGGGGGTAGAATATCAGCCATATATCTAAATTCTTAAAATCTTAGAAAGCTGGAGATGGTAGATTTCAAACGTCGTTGCTAGCTAGCCGTCCAAATTGAATAAGAAATATTTATATTCGGTCTTAGATTCTAGCAGGACGGGCGTGTTTTGCAAGAACAATTAAAATAACCTCAAATTCAGACTGTGTATATACAGTCTGAATTTGTAGTTTTCAAGTAGTCTCTACACACATAACCAATCTAAACCACTCTCAATCTTAAATACTCAATAAAGTTGTTAGCTAGGACGGGTTTCATGCAATGCTTTTGTGGTCAATGATGATTTTGCTCCACTGCGCAAACTGAGATGGATGAAGCGAAAGCAGCTCTGAATCTGAGACCACATTGAAACCTGTTCAGTTCACATTCGCTCAGGTAATCTAGGTGTGGTTTGTTCGGAATTATTTGCCCAATTCTTAAATAAGCAGTTTTGTCTGATAAAAGTGGAGAACCAATGAAGGCTTTATGTAAGAAATGAAATAGGTTCAGACTCTATGGTAAATGTGTTTTATTGGTCATACAGTTCAAAACAATAATAATAATAATAAAAAATAACATATGTTGAAGAGTAGCCAAGCTGAACTCAGTGGTGTGGTTTTACAATGCAAGCTGTCAGAGTGAGCTAGTACGCAGGACTGGATTTTAGTCTGTGTAAATGGACATGGTGAAACAGCAAAAGTCAAATATGAATTTTAAAAAATTAGAATGGAAAAGGGAATTTTTGTTTCCATTGACCTATTTTTGTTTTTGTTCAAGGCTTTTGGAAGCACATATTCTTCATTCAAATATGTTAATGACCAACCAGAGATGGTTGTGGGTGTTATTATTCGAACGCGTAGTTACGTATTCATAGCTTAGTAGTGTTCTGAATTCACATTCACAAAATTCCATCATGTGAAATCGTTTTAAATCGTCACATTATTGTAGCTAGGGGCTACCATTGTCATATACACACTTAATAATTCTCTCTGAATTATCAAAAAAAAAACAAAAACATTTGATTAGATGAGTGCTTTCTTTTGAGTTGAGTGACACTTAGACTGTGTCTGGGCAAAGCTCAAATTTAAAACCAACAGCTGAAAGCCAGACTTTTCATATTCCATAAGAAATCAATGCTTTATCATGGCATTTCCTGTAAGGAGATATTATCCTCTGTGGAGACACTGTTGGTTTGCTAATGCTGCTTTTGGGTCATGCCCAAGTTCTGAATACTGTATTTCAGTTTACCAGAGCATACTCTCACAACAGTCCCGGTTTTAAATGGGTTTCACTCCTCTGCACAATCTTTTTCCATTCAATGTCCTTGCAGATAAGAATTCCGTTACTCCCTACAGTAACAGAGAAAGAAACGTCAATCAACACTATCACATTTCCTCTCTGTGGCTCTGCGACAAACTGGTTTGATTTTATTCGAGAAGTCGTGATTACTCCCACAGTAATCTCCGTTTCAAAAATGTTGTTTAATTTGTTTTTCATCAACATGATACTGTTTTAAGAAGAATTTTTTTTCACATACAAAGCAAACATTGCAGATTAGTGGAACTGGAAGAATAGAAGTCTGCAGATGGGAGACTGAAATGCAGTGACAGATTTCAGACATAAAAGAAAGAACCAGAGAAGTTGTTGACGATAATAACTCCTGTTTTAGATCACAGAGGGAAGAGGCAGGTGCCAAAAAGAGAAGGATTAATCCACATTCCCGACAGCCCCAAACCACAATGTTTTATATAAAAAAAACAGCACATTCATTTCATTAGTGATGCTTTGGAATGATTTTTAGCTTTAGCAAAATAATTGTTTCATGAAATTAATTCCGTCTCCACTTAAGACATTCAATTTATATATTAATTCACTTTTTTTTTTTCCGACTAGTATTAAATTAAATGCCATGTATTTATTGTGTTCCCTTCAGAAAAAAAAAATAAATAAGAAAAAAAATAGGAGTTTGTGATTGGTCCATGAGGTAAGAATTAAAAACAAACAGCCTCATCCTCCTCTCCCCCAGAAAGGAAAAAAAAACAAAAACACAGAACCAGACTGGCAGGACAGGATTACACATGAACACTTTGGGGAAAATGTACATGTTTTTTGACAAAAGTGTAAAATGGAAAAAAAAAAACAAAAACAAAGCAAAACAATGCTGAGTAATAATTCCACAGCGAGAGAGAAATAATACGATAAGAGATTGGGAGACAACAGAAACAGAGAAAGAGAGAACAGGAAAAAAAAAAAAAAAAAAAACCCACAGCAGACACAGAGGGGTCTGCTGATCTGACACAGAAAAGTAGAGTCCATAAACTACATGCCTTTCAACACACGCGCACATACCCACAGCACAGAGTTGCTATTTACCATCAAAACACTGACCAAATATCACAAATACAAATAGGGAAATAAACAAACAAACAAACAAACAAAAGCAGAAAAGAAATCAAACAATTCGCATGGCAAAATATATGTGAAATCATGTCTTTCACTCTCTCACACTCACTCACTCACTCACTCAGTCTCTTTTTACCATTCTTCACGTTTTTTTTCCTTTACTCTAGTTCCACCCCGTAAGAGTCACAGTTGATTCTCAATTTTTAGTTTTTTGTGTTTATTTCTTTAAACTTGATTTCAGTTTAAAATGTAGCGTGTGTGTGTGTGCGTGTGTGCGTGTGTATATGTGTATGAGTGTGTGTGCGTGTGTGTGTGTGTGTGTGTGTGTGTGTGTATATGTGTATGAGTGTGTGTGTGTGTGTGTGATACACTGTAAGACCTGTGCTGTTCTTCTCTTTGAGAAGGGGGCAGAGGTCAAACGCAGCAGGCTTGAAGGAGTGTGGCATCATATTGCAGTCTATAATCTTCATCATCATCGTCGTTATCATGGTCATCATCATGGTGTGTGAGAACAGACTCATCAGGCGGCAGAGAAACGTTTGTTTGCCCCTCTCAGGGTGGGTGTGTGAGGAAAAGCCGACACGCCCCCCCCCCGATTGTCTCAGTCTATGTCCGTACCCTGTCAAACAGGAATGTCTCCCCCGTCCTCCACTCTGTTCACCACCAGGCGGCAGTGTCTGTGTCAAGATAAGGGGGGGGGGGGGTCAATACCTCCGTTTGGTCCACAGAGGGCGCCCTTTCCCTGGTGTTCAGGCATGTTTTCTGAGCACGCTCAGAAAAGGGCTTTGCCTCCTTGGTTCTCAAACTCAGACCAGGCGTCGTTGAGTTCCATGAAGATCATTTTAGCGTACTGCTCATAGGGTTTGCCCGTGGCCTGATGGGACACAGAAATCACGTTCATGTCAACTCATTCATCGTGTGACGTTAATTCAATGATTTATTTATTTATTTATCAAGTCAAGACCTCTCACAGCTGTTGGACAAAACGGGAGACCAAATTACAGTTAGTTGTTTTTGAGGCAGGGGTAGATTACCTATGCTTATAACTTTTTTTTTTTAAATGTATAAAGAAAATGATTTCAACTGAAAATATATACCAATCATCACGCTCTACACTTATCCAAACCTTGACTAAAGTCTCTTACCAACAGGTCTTGTCACAAACACAAGTCAACTTAACCGTGTAAACTGAATCTTCATAAACTAAGCCATACTTTATAAAAGAAAGCTTCCGAAGGGGTTTCCTGAAAAATAAGCAAACACTTCGGTTACTGGGAACCCACCTTGTCCGGGTGCACCACCAGAACGGCTTTCCTGTACACCCTCTTCACCTGGTCCGGCGTGACCAGGTCGGCCATGCTCACGGGCCTCCAGCGTGTTTCGCCCTCCCACAGCACCGTGTGCAGCGTGGAGAGGAGAGCACGGATATTCCTCTCCTTCCCCTCGATCCACTCCAGGATCTGACACGCACGCACACACACACACAAACACATACACACACACAAACACACAACACGCACACACACACACAAACACACAACACGCACACACACACACAAACACACAAGACGCGCACACACACACAACACGCACACACACACACAACACACGCACGCACACACGCACGCATACACACACAACACGCACGCGCGCGCACACACACACACACACACACACACACACAACACGCACACACACGCGTGCATACACACACACACAAACACATACACACACACGCGCGCGCGCGCGCATACACACACACACACAAACACATACACACACACACAACACACATGCACACACACACACACAACACACACGCACACACACGCGTGCATACACACACACAAACACATACACACACACGCGCGCGCGCGCATACACACACACACACAAACACATACACACACACACAACACACATGCACACACACACACACACACACACACAACACACACGCACACACACACAACACACACGCACACACACACACAACACGAACACACACACACGCATACACACACACAGTTTGAGAGTCTATAAGTGAGATAGGACCTGTAGTTTGAGAGTCTATAAGTGAGACAGGACCTGTAGTTTGAGTCTATAAGTGAGACAGGACCTGTAGTCTGAGAGTCTATAAGTGAGATGGGACCTGTAGTTTGAGAGCCTGTAACTGGCATGTTACCTGTAGTTTGAGAGTCTATAAGTGAGACAGGACCTGTAGTTTGAGAGTCTATAAGTGAGACAGGACCTGTAGTTTGAGAGTCTATAAGTGAGACAGGACCTGTAGTTTGAGTCTATAAGTGAGACGGGACCTGTAGTTTGAGTCTATAAGTGAGACGGGACCTGTAGTTTGAGTCTATAAGTGAGACAGGACCTGTAGTTTGAGAGTCTATAAGTGAGACGGGACCTGTAGTTTGAGAGTCTATAAGTGAGACAGGACCTGTAGTTTGAGTCTATAAGTGAGACAGGACCTGTAGTTTGAGAGTCTATAAGTGAGACGGGACCTGGTGTTTGAGAGTCTATAAGTGAGACAGGACCTGTAGTTTGAGTGTATAAGTGAGACAGGACCTGTAGTTTGAGAGCCTGTAACTGGCATGTTACCTGTAGTTTGAGAGGATCCATGTCTTTAGCCATCTCTTGTTTCCTCATTTCAGCGATAGTCCTGGGACCCCTCTTATCAGGTTTGGAGGCAAAACCCTGAGCAGACACCAGGTCTTCAAAGTCATCCTCTTTCACTTTGGGCTTTGGACCTGAAACACAAAAACACAAATGGACTCTGAACACTACAGTAGGAACACACACAAACACACACACAACCAGACCAACAAAGCACGACACAAAACTACAATATACATGAAACAAAGTACATCACATTCACACACTTTAATACACACACTAAATGCTAATGCATAGAAAAAAAATTTACCCTAACGAAAGTGAACTTACGAAATTTACTTTAAGAAAAAACAATAAAATACAGACACACACACAAAAACTAGCTGCTACATGAGTACTCCAAAACATTTCTAATCATGATTAGAAAGCAGTTACAGTGACTTTGTTCACAGATATTAAACTATAAGATGGCCAGTGTAAGACCATCGGTGAGTCGGTCCACAGTGCTGGGCTTTGAGTGATGCC
>NC_044508.1:2229496-2234496 GCF_902362185.1 Chanos chanos | reverse complement strand
GTGTATGTGTGTATATCGTGTGCATATGTGTGTAGTACCTGTGAAGGCAGGTTTACTGGTCGTGGCTGTCATATGTGTGTAGTACCTGTGAAGGCAGGTTTACTGGTCGTGGCTGTCATATGTGTGTAGTACCTGTGAAGGCAGGTTTACTGGTTGTGGCTGTCATATGTGTGTAGTACCTGTGAAGGCAGGTTTACTGGTTGTGGCTGTCATATGTGTGTAGTACCTGTGAAGGCAGGTTTACTGGTTGTGGCTGTCATATTCGCGGCCGTGCTGGTTCCTCCTGCCGTCCAGCTGTCCCATCCACCCAGCAGGTCAGGCTGGCTCGCCGATGACGTCATCTTGGGCGGGTCACTGGCCAGTTTATCTGTTCAAAATGTCAACATGTTAATCTACACTTTCCACTATTGAAAACGCCAGTCTTTGGTATGACTGTCCTGTGACAGTGTTAATACAAACTGACATCACATTAAGACACACTGATATGACAACACTACTGCACTGTTATAAATTCATTACGACAACACTACTGTAACCTCATTATGACGACACTAAAGCGCTATTATAAACCCATTATGATACCACCAAAGGACTGTTATAACCTCATTATGACAACACCTAAGCACTATTATAACCTCATTATGACAACACCTAAGCACTATTATAACCTCATTATGACGACACTAAAGCGCTATTATAAACCCATTATGACGACACTAAAGCACTGTTATAACCTCATTATGAGAACACCAGAGCACTATTATAACCTCATTATGACAACACCTAAGCACTATTATAAACCGATTATGATACCACCAAAGGACTGTTATAACCTCATTATGACAACACCTAAGCACTATTATAACCTCATTATGACGACACTAAAGCACTGTTATAACCTCATTATGACAACACCTAAGCACTATTATAAACCGATTATGATACCACCTAAGGACTGTTATAACCTCATCATGACGACACTAAAGCACTGTTATAACCTCATTATGACGACACTAAAGCGCTATTATAAACCCATTATGATACCACCAAAGGACTGTTATAACCTCATCATGACGACACTAAAGCACTGTTATAACCTCATTATGACAACACCAGAGCACTATTATAAACCCATTATGATACCACCAAAGGACTGTTATAACCTCATTACAGCTCCATTTACACTGTGGAAAAACCTGTACTTGAACTTAGTTCCTGGCCCAAGGATCGTTTACACTGTTCTGGGCTAGGCTTAACCAGGAACCCAAGCCCTAGCAACAAGCCCAGCTAAACGGTCACGGCCAGAGGTCCGAGAACCGGTGCTTACACGTCACGATGAATGGTTACTATGGTTACAGTTCTGTTTACACTTTCTAGCGAGAGGTGACTAACTATCCCTTGCTAACTTTCTAAAGCTAGCTCATAACAGATCTATAATTATCGCATTACATTAAATACATAAAAAATGGTGAATGGGGGGAGACAATTTTGGACAGCAAACGAGACAAGGGTGCTTTTAGAAATTTGTGGTAATGAAAACATTCAAGATCCGTTTGATGGAATAGTTCGGAATGATGAGATTTATAACTATCTTTCTCAGTCGCATTTCAGATACGATACACTGTTAATGTGGTGGTCTCGTCTGGTATATGCGACGGGTTGTGTTTATGTAATGTAGCACTGTAATGACAAGGCAGAGGACAGTGTTTGGCTCCAGATTTGTTAGCTGTTGTTAGCAATGTTTTGTTTATCAGTCCATGGAATGTTGTATGTTGTCTCTATGGTTGCGAATTTTGCCGTCGGTTACATGGCCCCTGGTGTAAACGCAATAGGAACTCTAGCCACGGTGCCTGTAGCCCAGGACAAAGTTCCTGGGCTTACGGTCCTGGGCTGATGGCCCACAGTATAAATGGGGCTTATGACAACACCAAAGCACTATTTTAAACCCATTACGATAACACTACGACACTGTCATAAACTCATCATGTCAACATTACACCAATACTACGACTCCATTACGGCAGTACTGTAACAGATCTGGAACAGTTCTGGGTGGGGCTGTGCGATAATGGCCTATAAATAATATCACGATGTTTTTAGGCTATAGCGCGATACACGATATATATCTTAATATTTTGAAATCTCCTCTAAACTAGCTCATAAATGCTCAATGTAACTGTGAAGATTCTAGTAGTCCCATAGTAGTCTAGTAGTAGCATATGTCTGGATTAAAACATTCTTGTTTATATTCATTACTGGTTTCTACTGGAACAATTTTCAACTTGCATGCAAAAAGGGGGAAATCACAACCAAGTTAAATTAGACAAAACAGTACTTATTCAGCATCGTCCTTGCGATACCCAAACCACCGCCAGGCGATGGATCCACTGCCCAAACCACCGCCAGGCGATGGATCCACTGCCCAAACCACCGCCAGGCGATGGATCCACTGCTGTTTCTTTTCAGAACCAATTCATCCCCCTCCATCTTCTGTTGCCGTTTCCAAACTCAACACGTATGAACTCGCTTTGGCGCTTCACCTCTCTCACTCTCTCCAGGCTCTTTCCCTGTTTCCTCCAGATACAAAAACACACGTCTGACCTATAAACGTCACACACACTTGCCCAGGAGAGCGGTCTGGATGGGCAGGCGAGCGTGTGTGTGACGCACGTGTGTGAGTTTTTTTCTGTTTGTGTCTGTGAGAGGGCCATAGGACAGAGCGAGAGAAGCGAAGAGCCAACGCGAGTCTCATGCCAGCGGCTTAAAAATTTATGTGACAATTTGTACGCGATGTTCGTGTTACAGTCATTTACTAAATCGCACGCGACGTAGAACGAGCCAAGATACATCGAGCATTTTCAAAATCTGGGGCTGTATTTTGTCTCCTCTGCAACAGGATTATATTGGGATTAAGGTGGTGTGAGTGAGAAAAAGTGTGTCCAGAGTGACGTACTGAGATTAAAGAGGCTGGAGTTGGAGGGAGGGGGTGCGGCTTTGTTCCCTGGGGTGAAGCCAGAACCGCTACTGTCTGATCCGAGCAGGTCCCCAAACAGGTCGGGTCCAGAGCCCTGCTGAGCTCCAGAGGCGGCGGTTCCTGACCCCATGCCAAATGGGTCAAACAAATCATCCACTGCAGAGAGAGAGAGACAGAGAGAGAGAGAGAGAGAGAGAGAGACAGAGAGAGAGAGAGAGAGAGAGAGAGGGAGAGTCAGGGAGAGAGAGAGAGAGAGAGAGAGAGAGGGAGAGTCAGGGAGAGAGAGAGAGAGAGAGAGAGAGGGAGAGTCAGGGAGAGAGAGAGAGAGAGAGAGAGAGAGAGAGGGAGAGTCAGGGAGAGAGAGAGAGAGAGAGAGAAAGAGAGAGAGAGGGAGAGTCAGGGAGAGAGAGAGAGAGAGAGAGAGAGAGAGAGAGAGAGAGAGAGAGGGAGAGTCAGAGAGAGAGAGACAGAGAGAGAGTGTCAACAGTCCATAGGAATATAAATACCAAATATGGCAATTTTGTTTTTTGTTTTTTTTTTAAATGTTGTTCCTTTCTAGCAGGACTCATGCTGCTTTCTCTGACATTGACAGCTGTATAATATATCAGCAGTTTACTGTTATAAAGCGTACAGCACATACACAGGATAAATTTGTCTCCTTAACATACATCACAGCTTTGTCTGTCGTTTTGGGTGTTGGTATTTTGGACAGATCTCTCTTTATAAAGAAACTAAATCTAACTGAGACTAAGCTGATATAAGAAAGGTAGAATAATGATAACATATGTATTTTCATATTTACTCGTACCTTTAGGAGCTGCGGTGGGCGTGGTTGAGGGGGCGGTGGCAGTGGAGGTGGGCGGGCCGCTGAAGAAAAGGTCCTCTCCACTCCCCTGACCAATCAGATCCTCACAGGGAGCAGACTGGGCGCTAGGGGCGGGGGCAAACAGATCATTTAGGAGGTCGCTGTTACTGGACGAGGTCTTCATGCCACCCTCTGCCGCGGTCTGAGAGGGGGCGGGAGGAGCGGCAGGCCCGTCGGGGTCAGAGTTCAGCCCGAGGAGGTCCACTGTGTCAGGCTGGCTTTCCTGAGGAACTGTGGGAAACTCCGCTTCGAACAGTGGCTCGCTGGGTTCCCGCGATATCGACTCCCCGGCGGGGCCGGAGTACGAGCATGACTCCTCGTCGGAGCGATCGCTCAGGTCGTCCCGATCCTCCCCTGTTCCAGACAGGCTGTCAGCCCTGTTATACTGACCAGCCCCTTCTAAAGACAAACCAGACAAGGCTGTCAACCCTGTTATACTGGACATCCCCTTCTAAAGACAAACCAGACAAGGCTGTCAACCCTGTTATACTGGCCAGCCCCTTCTAAAGACAAACCAGACAAGGCTGTCAACCCTGTTATACTGGCCAGCCCCTTCTAAAGACAAACCAGACAAGGCTGTCAACCCTGTTATACTGGCCAGCCCCTTCTAAAGACAAACCAGACAAGGCTGTCAGCCCTGTTATACTGGCCAGCCCCTTCTAAAAACAAACAAGACAAGGCTGTCGACCCTGTTATACTGGCCAGCCCCTTCTGGAGACAAACCAGTGAAACACACTCCATCATCAGGCCTTATACAATAAGCTTTGCAACATGTCCAAAGCAGTTTTCTACATAAATAAAATGTCTAAGACAAAAGTGATTTTAATTACTGACTGTCAAATCTGGGGGGTGAAACTGAGGCAAAACTAATCTAGTTTGGACTCCACGCTTTTGCAGTGGAAGGTAGTGCAGCTCTGCTGACTGTTGTTTGATGTGCTGGTTATTGTTTGCTCTGGTCTGGCACGGCACAACCCCCTTCACTGCGTACCTTCCCAGTCCAGCGTCTGGAAGAAGTTGTTGGCGTTGGTGTCCGTGCTCTGGGGGGATTCCGGCTCCACGTTAGAACTTTCCGGTGCCTGCTCCTGCTGGGGAGACTCCGCGTCGTAAAACGCGGTGGATCCTGGTTGCCGTGGCAACTCCGGTTTGCCTGCAGCAGAGAAT
>NC_044508.1:2199496-2224496 GCF_902362185.1 Chanos chanos | reverse complement strand
AAAAGCCATTGAGAGCGCGGTAATGACGATGATGAGCATTATGATGATGAAGATTATGAGGACGAAGATGAGGAGGAGGAGGATGTAAGTAGCACTGAGGCACGGTTACGGGCGCAACACAACATGAGAACTGATGACATCATACAAACACACAAACGCGCACGCACACACACACACACAGGCATACAGTGGACAGTGGTCCATAATTACCTGGGACTGTTAGAGGGGTGGCGTAAGAGGACCACATGAGGAGAAACAGGAACACAATGAACAAAAAAATAATGAAAAATAACAACCAAACAAACAACCAAACAAACTGAAACAGAATAACAAATGTCCAAACTGGTTGACCAATCAAAACTCAGAGGTGATGAACGGTGGGCGGGCTCTCAGGGTATCAGTCGTCGTAGCTGCTCTAGGATTGGTTTAGACATGTTGGGGGGGGGGGTTGTGGGTGTGGTGGGATTATGCAGATTCAAATATGGACCATGGAAACTCAAACTGGTATCATAGCAACTTAAATGGGTAAGCAAAACAACAGCAGGTAAACAAAAACGTCAGTGTAAACACACACACAGGGGCATCAGCAGCTGTGGCTTCGTTATGGGCATCAGATTAAATTACGTACACTGTGTCGACAGATTAAGCGCTTGCAGATAGGACTCGGGACAGCAGGACAGACGACTCAGGACTAATCAACGTCACTTCACAGTTCACTTACACAGTCAGATTCCTCTGGGTCAATTAGCTAAGACTCATTAACTACACCAATGAACTTTGTCCTAAAACCACTCCTCGAAGAGAGTCTGCCTAAAAATGTAACTATGGCCGAACCTTTTAAGATTTTAAGTGAATTCAGCCAAATAAAGTGATTTCTCAACTTAACCCCACAATTTAGACCAAAGCTGTCAATGACCACCTGACGATGATGTGACTAGCTCAGCTCTCTCCTGCCACGAAGCCTCCAAGGCCTGGACCACAGACTCTCGAAAACTTACTGTCCTGTTTGACGCACCAGTCAAACCGTTTAGAGATTCTTACACATTTATTTTCTGTGGCTTTACTGATGTCAGACGTGCTGATCAGTCCGCTGACGTGTCTGTGAGACTGTCCTAACTCACCTGGCCACAGACTGGATGACTTTTGAGGAAGTGTCTTTGATGTTGGTCAGGAATCTCTCCGTCCCGCCTTTGAGGATGTCCAGAAACCCTCCGCTCATTCCCTGGTCTGGATCCGCCCCATACACCCCTGCAGGAACAGAGATCACAGGTCACAGTTTATCCGTCGCCACATAAAGACATCCTTACTGAAAGAAGACAAAAACTCTGCATGCTATCATTTTCACCAACGCTCATGACCTCGACTTTGGTTTTAACGCAGATTATTTCAGTTGGGGTAAACAGAGAAGGTGATGACTTTGAAACGACACGGGCCTCAGTGGGCCTGGAACGCTGAGGATAATGGAAAAATCTAGAATAAAACCATGAGGACCTATGAAAAGCCTGTGGGACAGCCTTGTGTTGTGGTCAGTGGGGTGAAGAGGCCTTGTGTTGTTGTGTTGTGGTCACTGGAGTGAAGAGGCCTTGTGTTGTTGTGTTGTGGTCAGTGGAGTGAAGAGGCCTTGTGTTGTTGTGTTGTGGTCAGTGGAGTGAAGTAGTCTTGTGTTGTTGTGTTGTGGTCAGTGGGGTGAAGAGGCCTTGTGTTGTTGTGTTGTGGTCAGTGGAGTGAAGAGGCCTTGTGTTGTTGTGTTGTGGTCAGTGGAGTGAAGAGGCCTTGTGTTGTTGTGTTGTGGTCAGTGGTGTGAAGAGGCCTTGTGTTGTTGTGTTGTGGTCAGTGGGGTGAAGAGGCCTTGTGTTGTTGTGTTGTGGTCAGTGGAGTGAAGAGGCCTTGTGTTGTGGTCAGTGGTGTGAAGAAGCCTTGTGTTGTTGTGTTGTGGTCAGTGGTGTGAAGAAGCCTTGTGTTGTTGTGTTGTGGTCAGTGGTGTGAAGAGGCCTTGTGTTGTGTTGTGGTCAGTGGTGTGAAGAAGCCTTGTGTTGTTGTGTTGTGGTCAGTGGAGTGAAGTAGAGTTAAGTGACGTGGTCAGTTTGGCAGAACACTGGTCATGTTTTGGGCAGATGGCGAACAGTCCTGAACGGAGAATCCTCTTAAGAGACCTAGCACAGTGAGGAATGAGCAGTCTCGTCCTTAAATGGGGAGCTGTGTGTGTGTGTGTGTGTGTGTGTGTGGAGGTAACACCAGTAAACCCTTTAACTTTCAACAGGACTGGAGTGGAAAGCTGAGAGTCAATTAGAGGGCAGAAAATCACTTTACTACTCTCTATTAAAACAGAGCTGACTAAATTACCACTGTCTGGTACCAATGTAGAGTAAAGATGAGTGGAGCAAAAGCTAAAAGTTGACAAAATGAATCTAGATCAGCCAGCAGTTTTCTGGACAGGAGCCTTAAGAGCAAGGGTTCCAAACTCAGGTGAAAAACCTGAATCAATTTTCTCATTTATTACACCTTATTAACTGTCTTTCTGGAGAGCTGATGTTTATAATCACAGCGGGGCAGTGGTATAGCCAATTCACTGCCGGTTTGACCAAAAGTAACAGGATGAGAACAGAAAAATCACATGGATTAGATGGAACAACAAACCCGAGGAGGCAAAGGAACCATTCTACACTCATGTCTGTCAGTTCTGAAGCCTTAACCAGGACTGAACTCCCAGTGCATTGATACCTGCTAACCATACAAATCGCCAATCTTTCAGTGCGTCGCTGCAAGAAGAACTCAGTGTCCCCACAGACGGTAAACTCATCTGGGCCTAATCCCGAGCATGTGCCATGTGTGCTGGACTTGGCCATCTGCTCGGCGGGGGGTACAGAGCGTTAAGCCCTCACACGAGCAGAACTCATTCACGCCGTCTTCCCCGTCCCTCAGCGCAGCCCTGGGCAGTCAGAGCGCATTAAGCCCGGTCTGCCTGCCATGTCACGCACGCCGCGTCTGCGTCTGCCCCCAACACAGGCAGCCAATCACCACCTATTAGTGTCCGTCAGGCTAAGCGTCAGTGCGCCCAGAGCCGAGGGACGGAGGACAGGCTGCAAAGAGCCTCCAAACTAAACCACAGGATGTTCTGTGGCTCCCTCCATCAAGTCCACACAACAAAGGTGTTTGGACAACATCAATGCCACACGGCTCCTGCCTCTGCTTGTCAATAAAACGCACAGTGCAAGTTTACCTCAGTCACTAACTCACTTATTATTAGTTCACTGTCAGCCTGAAGGCTCTTGGTTGATGATAATCAGTGTTCTCTTTGACGCGACTGCACCTCTCCAATGCCGGCACTGCGGCTGCTAAACTTTCCCCAAGCAGGAGGAAAAGCCACATTACAGGTAGCAGTACAACACATGGCACTGAAAAAAGAAAAACAGTCTTTCCTGTAGATTCTGTATCGATGCTGCTGCAATCTTTTGTTTCACCTCGACAAAAAAAACCGCGATTTAACATTGATCTTTATCCACGCTCTACACTGCAGGCTGAGGCTTCCGTTGATTCTACTGAATGTGAACGTTCTATCGGAACAGTGTTAACGTTCCATTATGAGGTCACAGCCATGCACTGTAACTCATGCTCCAGGACTGAATAGTGTATTCAGAATTATAGACTGTGCATTGAAAACACTGGATAAAAAGTCCTTCATGTGATTCACACAAAGCAGAAGTCTATTCCTTCAACAGAACTAAAATCACAAAAGAGCAAGCATCGTTATGAAAAAAAAAAAAAAAAAGTTGATTTTAAAAGGAACTGACATGCGTACATAAATAAATGTGTTCAACTCGACTGTGCCTTCATACAAAACACCAACACATAATACATGAGTTCACACCCTTACTGAAATCAACAGGTCATCCCAACTCTGAACACAGATTTTAAACAGACAGCCCATAAAAACACAGAAGCTCAAAGTAGGATCTCTCACACACACACATACACACACACACATACACACACACACACACAGACACACACACACACAGACACACACACACACAGACACACACACACACAAACACAGACACTCACCTGAGTTGTGAATGTTGTTGATCTGTGCAGGCAGCTGGACAGCGTTGTTGCCAAAGCCTCCGTTCTGTTCCAGGAGCTGCAGAGATTCATAGCTGTCATACGACGACTTCAAACAGTAATACGGACTCAACAAACTCATGGTTCAAATCAAAAATCCTCCAAAAAAAAACCAAACAAGTAACACAAGCACAAGACCCGTCCGCCGATCTCCTGGAGCGTTCCGAATCCACACACGACGCTAAAGGACGAAGGTGAGGTTGTGTTGGTGAGCAGACGGTGTCTGAGTGAAAAAGACGGGTGTAGGCGAGGGCATGTGGTCACTACTACTACATCCACACTCCCTCTCTCTCTCTCTCCTTCTCTCCCTCTCTCTCCTTCTCTCCCTCTCTCTGAGAGGTGTAAGCTCCTTAACACGCAGAGAAACCCCTGCTTAACCCAGATCAGCTTTGCCTAAATCTGGCCCTTGACACCCCACACTAACACACTAACACACATACACACACACACACACACACGCACACACACCCTGTGACTCCCCCTCCGCTACAAAACACCGCTAAATTCCATCTTTTCTCAGGCTGAACTAGTCCACCTCTACTGTAACACACACTAAATCCTCCTAACACACA
Organism: Chanos chanos; assembly: GCF_902362185.1. NCBI lineage: Eukaryota > Metazoa > Chordata > Actinopteri > Gonorynchiformes > Chanidae > Chanos > Chanos chanos. The sequence goes on along the minus strand of NC_044508.1, from coordinate 2,219,802 downwards.
AACAAACAGACACACACACACACACACACACACACACAAAAAGAGGAAGAAGAAGTAGCAAAGTTGTTCACCTAAAACTATTTACACAGGAAGGATTAAATCTCTGCAACCCTCTACAACACTCCACAGTTAACTGCCCTCCCCCTCAAACAAAAGAACAGATACAGATACAGACACAGACACAGAGACCCAAGCATATTCCGCTTCTTTAAGCTTCTTTCTTTTTGCCTGTTTCTCTCTGCCTCTTGTTCATCACCTCTCCTTCTCTTCCCTTAATTAAGTCCCTCTCTCTCTCTCTCTCTCTCTCTCTCTCTCTGTCTCTCTCTGTTTTTCCTCCACTCTTTCTCTCTCCTGCTGTTCGGTGACATCACTGGCCCATTAGGTCAGAGATGGATGTGGAGTGAGGGATGAGACTCTTCTTTGTGTTCCGGAGGACGGACAGAGAGCGGAGGGGCGGGAGAGCGGGAGAGAGAGAGAGAGAGAGAGAGAGAGAGACAGAGAGAGAGAGAGAGAGAGAGAGAGACAGAGAGAGAGAGAGAGAGGGGAGAGAACCACAGAGATTGGAGGGGGCGGCAATGCTTTGTCAATAGCCCTTTAGAGAAGAGTTGTAAGCATGGACCTCCTCCTTTCTGTGTGTGTGTGTGCGTGTGTGTGTGCGTGTGTGTGTGTGTGTGAAAGCTGGATTTGTTTGGTGAAGACAAGCACTGATAAAAGCCACACTGAAAATGAACCAGCACTCCACGCAACACTGCTGAAATCAAACCGCAAAAATAACTGACTGATCTCTGTCCCACCCCATGTCCAAACACAGCAGGACTGTCACATGACAACTGAGAGCAAATTAAAACTCACGAACGTTAATGCTAAGAACATGCAAGGGCATCTTTTCTTGACCAAAAGTAAAAACCAAGGGAGGAGGCAGCAGTTATATCACACAGAGAAAGCAGTATTCAGTCTAATCAACAGAGCACTCTAAAATCTAATCCATCTCCACCCCAAATCCAATAGAACAGCACGCCCTCTCGCGTGATCCTGCCTAGCTAACACTGTATTAACAGCTTGTGTCACAACATGAGGTCAAAGTGCACTCACCCAGAAATACACGAGGTCATTATACACACCTCATCTTTGAGATGGCTGGCTCTGCTTTAGGTGGAGTGTACCTCAGTAATGGGAGATTTGGGGTGGAGTTTACCTCAGTAATGGAAGTTTTGGGGTGGAGTTTACCTCAGTAATGAGGGGTTTGGGTGAAATGTACCTCAGTAATGGGAGATTTGGGGTGGAGTTTACCTCAGTAATGGGAGATTTGGGGTGGAGTTTACCTCAGTAATGGGAGTTTTGGGGTGGAGTTTACCTCAGTAATGAGGGGTTTGGGTGAAATGTACCTCAGTAATGGGAGATTTGGGGTGGAGTGTACCTCAGTAATGGGAGATTTGGGGTGGAGTTTACCTCAGTAATGAGAGATTTGGGGTGGAGTGTACCTCAGTAATGGGAGTTTTGGGGTGGAGTTTACCTCAGTAATGGGAGATTTGGGGTGGAGTTTACCTCAGTAATGGGAGATTTGGGGTGGAGTTTACCTCAGTAATGAGAGATTTGGGGTGGAGTGTACCTCAGTAATGGGAGATTTGGGGTGGAGTTTACCTCAGTAATGGGAGTTTTGGGGTGGAGTTTACCTCAGTAATGGGAGATTTGGGGTGGAGTTTACCTCAGTAATGGGAGATTTGGGGTGGAGTTTACCTCAGTAATGAGAGATTTGGGGTGGAGTGTACCTCAGTAATGGGAGTTTTGGGGTGGAGTGTACCTCAGTAATGGGAGTTTTGGGGTGGAGTGTACCTCAGTAATGAGGGGTTTGGGTGAAATGTACCTCAGTAATGGGAGATTTGGGGTGGAGTTTACCTCAGTAATGAGAGATTTGGGGTGGAGTGTACCTCAGTAATGGGAGATTTGGGGTGGAGTTTACCTCAGTAATGGGAGATTTGGGGTGGAGTTTACCTCAGTAATGAGGGGTTTGGGTGAAATGTACCTCAGTAATGGGAGATTTGGGGTGGAGTGTACCTCAGTAATGGGAGATTTGGGGTGGAGTGTACCTCAGTAATGGGAGATTTGGGGTGGAGTTTACCTCAGTAATGGGAGATTTGGGGTTGACATTTCTGGCAGCAGCGATCTCCTGTAGCTGGTTGACCAGCTCTGTGATGGTCAGTCGCTCGTCTGGGTTCACCTTCAACATGGAGCCTGATGCAAAAAACACAAGTCAGAATTAGGAAATAACTACTTCAAATGTGTGACTACACACTGCATGCAAACGAATGAGAAAGATAAATACACATATAGATGGACAGATAGACAGACAGATAGAGAAGGGAGAGGTACATGGAGAGAGAGGGAGAGTGAGAGATGCGTTTCAGTGGACAACTCACGGATAAGCTCGTGAAAGACAGTGTATTTAAGGTCGTTCTGAGGGATGGAATATTTCCCATTCACTATCTGCAGCTTGGCACCGTCCTCAAATGGATGCTGCTTAAAGCAGAGCAGGTAGAGTATACAACCCAGAGCCTTCAGACAGACACACAGACAGACAGAGAGACAGACAGAGAGAGAGAGTTAACGCCCCAAAAAAAACAAAACTCGGCAAAACTACTAGGTCTGTTTGTTCAAAAACCTTCTGTGGTCATTTATGGTACCTGTAAATAGTTCTGTCATACAAACAGAGAAAATGGTTTCATCAGATTAGCACATGCAGTACCAGAGGGTGCATTACTCTCTTATTTTTCCATCGCTGTAAACACAAGCGTGGAGGAGGGACTGAAAATGCAACGTAAATCAGTCTAATGAACCAGACAAACCTCTAACGAAACGTTTGGAGGGATAAACTCGAGGAGCAGGTGCTCAGGGCCTTACCCAGATGTCCTGTTTCTCATTAATGGGGAAATTTGAATATAGGTCAATCATCTCAGGTGTCCTGTACGCTGGAGTTGTGTTTCTGGTGATCTGGACGAAAGGAAAACACACACGGAGGTCAGATGTTACAAAACCGTTAACGAGATAAATTAATGAATTAATACGTATGGCCATTTACATCACTTTTTTCTCTCTTTTTTTTTTTTTTTTTGCAGTAAATTCAAGAATCGGATCTGAGTAAACTCAATTTTTGAGTCAATACTGAATTGAGTCCATTCAGAAAAATGTGAAGTATCCCAGCCTTGTAATTTTAAATTGACTGAACAGAGTTTAAAATCATATTTTCATATAAGAACCAGGGACTCCCCTTTCTGACTGGAAACGAACAGGACGCTTTAAAACAATCTACAAAAGAGATCATTTGAGCAGAGAAGGCATTTGAAATAGTTCCTCCGGTTCCATGCTCATAGGTCACTAGAACCGCTACCTCACTAAGGACAGCTCAACACAAACACATTAATTAAACTGATGATTTGATTCATCAGCATGCGATCAGGAAATGACCGTGACCGTTAATGACATCACCGCATGGGAGACAGCCGCCTGATGTCATCTCCAAGGGCTAAAAATATTCCTCAGTCAAAGACATTAAAACCTCTCACATGATCTGTGAACAGTGAGGGACAGCAAGACGCTAAGGTCACTGCAGTTTACTCAGAAAAAGAAAAACCTTGCTGGAGATTTCTGTCTGCGATTTCCACCATCGTAGACACAAAACTCACTTGGTTTACAGTGAGTGACATTCAGCTGAGGCTGTTTCCTCAGACTGACTTACAGTTATCACTGCCTCTGTGTCCCCAGACCGACTTACAGTTATCACAGCCTCTGTGTCCCCAGACTGACTTACAGTTATCACAGCCTCTGTGTCCCCAGACTGACTTACAGTTATCACAGCCTCTGTGTCCCCAGACTGACTTACAGTTATCACTGCCTCTGTGTCCCCAATCTGACTTACAGTTATCACTGCCTCTGTGTCCCCAGACTGACTTACAGTTATCACAGCCTCTGTGTCCCCAGACTGACTTACAGTTATCACTGCCTCTGTGTCCCCAATCTGACTTACAGTTATCACTGCCTCTGTGTCCCCAGACTGACTTACAGTTATCACTGCCTCTGTGTCCCCAGACTGACTTACAGTTATCACTGCCTCTGTGTCCCCAGACTGACTTACAGTTATCACTGCCTCTGTGTCCCCAGACTGACTTACAGTTATCACAGCCTCTGTGTCCCCAGACTGACTTACAGTTATCACTGCCTCTGTGTCCCCAGACTGACTTACAGTTATCACAGCCTTAGACAGAGACCTCTGGCCTCTGGAGAGACTAATGAACCAAATGTTTTAAATTCGCAGTAGAGGCAGAGTGAAAAGTTTACTGAACTAGAACGGACTGAATGTTCGGTTAATGCCACTACACGCTGTGGTCTGTAAATGTTTTTTGAAAAGGCGTTAACAGACAGATTTGGAGAGCGATGAGAGCCAACCTCGTCCTCCACCATGGATCGTTTCTGGGCCGACCAGCTGTAGTCTGGGTAGTGGGCCAACGTGGTGGCACTGCCAAAGTCACAGAGCTTAATGGTTCCCTGGTGACTGATCAACAGGTTTTCAATCTATAGAACACACACACACACACACACACACATTAAAGACAGAACAGTGCTTTTAAACCCTCATTACTGGAATACTAAATGTCAAGAATTGTTTTTAAATATACAGAGTTCCTCTTCCTCTGCTACCAGCTCATTTTACAGTTGGAAAAAAAATATTAGCCCTTTGTTTCTTTTAAACTCGGCTGTAGTCAGATGATTTTGAAAGCATTCTCAATATATACCTGAAAAACTAATCAAGAAAAAAAAAGTTTCTATGGCTTCAGAAAGAGTGGGCCTTGCATAATTTAAGCAAAAAGGTGGGGGGAGGGGGGTTATTGTGACATCATCATTCTACTTTCCCTCAGTGGTTTCTATTTTTGAGAGGGGTCAGTGGGAGGAGGAGCCAGGATGAAGTGGGAGGAGTCTCACTTTAAGGTCCCGGTGAATGACTGGAGGTTTCTGTTTGTGCATGTGCTGCACGGCGCGACACGACTGGTAGAAGATTTTGAGGACCGTGTCACATGACATTGGGCCCTTCTGCTCCACCTTCTTTACAAAGTCGACCAGCTGACCTACAGGAAGCCAAAAAGACGGCGAAATGAGCACGAGGAGGAGGGGACAAGAGGGAGACAGGACGGGATGGGAAAAAAAAACAAGCAGAAACCCATTCAGTCAGAGAACATTTTACGATTTACGCAAACAGTTCAGGGATGATGTACGTTAACGAAAAGGTGCACTGTCAGGACCTGAACTGAGTGGGCAGAAAAACCGACGACCGACAGGTCGTGCCAGCATGCACGTTTTGTCGACAGCATACACACCATCTTCTGAACGTGTAAGGGTGTGTGAAGGTGTAAGGGTGTGTGAACGTGTAAGGGTGTGTGAAGGTGTAAGGGTGTGTGAAGGTGTAAGGGTGTGTGAAGGTGTAAGGGTGTGCGAAGGTGTGAGAGTGTGTGTGTGTGTGTGGTGTGTGTGTGTGTGTGTGTGTGTGTGTGGTGTGTGTGCTTACCTTTACACAGCTCAGTAAGAATGAGAAACTCAGCCTGGCCCGTGTCGGACTCCTCTTTCCCTATCGACGCAGCCGAACAGAACTGCACCACGTTGGGGTGGCCAGACAGTTTTTTCTGTGGGGGGGGGGGGGTGAGCAGTCAAGGAGAAGCAGGTATTTTTAGGCTTTACGCTGTGCTTGCAAAAACATAAACACACCGCGGAGTAATACATCATATATAATTCCAGACGCAGCTGAACTTTGGCAGAATCAGTTCAAGGGCAGATGGTGATACTCTCTAGCAGCCTGTCTCCAGTGTGTGGGAGACTGGACTCTAACTGGGAAAACTGGGCAGAATTATGGGGCGGGGAGGGATAAAGGGCAGGTTTTTAGACGTATGGACCCATCACGACTCCAAGGTTGGTGCTCTGCTCGTACTTCAGATGTTTGTTTGTTTGGTTTTTTTTTCGATGAATCTGTCGCATTTTGAGATTTTTTGGAGTGTCACCGAAGGTCACTGGGGACAAAATAAACAAAACACAACTGCTGAAACCTATTCCACGTCTCTTCTGTAACCACTGAGAGGTTCTCTGTGTCACGTGATCTGGCTGATGCTCTTCCTTGGTCTCCCAGGCCAGATAGAGCAGCGTCCTTTATGACAGGTCTCTCAGACAGGACGGAACAACTGCTCTCGCTCAACTGACATTCAGAAACTGTGTGTCAATCTATTTACTGAATTTCAAAGTGCAAATGTAAATTTGAGAAAAAAAAACACTGTTTAACTCTGGTCTTGAGTGATAACAACAAATGTGTTGATATTTTTATTAAAAAGGTGGAGAAAGTGTTGCAATGGGTCCAATAGTGAAAACAGGGAACCCAATCCAAAAGTTAAGGGTACCCCTTTAGAAAGGTCAGAGGTCAAAAAGGATACCATGAAACAGACTTCCTGAATGATGGCCTTGTTCTTCTCTTCCTCATTGGACAAGAGCCTCTGTCAACAAAAACAAACAAATGAAATCAACACATGCAGGGGGATAAAATCTGGACGGTTCAGGGAGGTGTTCCAGAAAGCAGGTTTAGTGAAAAGTCTGAGTTAGTTTACTCTAGTAAGTAGTAAACCTCCTAATAGAAGAGCCCTCTGGCTTCATTCTCCTAGTAAAACAAAGCCAGAGTTAACTAACTCAGAATTTTCACTAAACCCGTTTTCCGGAATACCCCCAGCTCTGACCAGAATAGACAAAAAACAAACAAACAAAAAAATTAAAAACACTGTTGTGAGCACAAAAGACGACAAACTCAACCAGAATTAAGAATTTCTGGAGAGATTAAAGATTAAAATCATTTTAATCACAGAAAAAATCCAGATGTGATGCGTTTTACCTTGAGAGCATAGTCCTTCCCACTTCCAATATCTTGAGCTTCATACACAAAAGCATATCCACCTACACAAACACATAAACAAACCCCACAAAATTAGACAGATTTCATACACAAAAGCATATCCACCTAGACCAACACATAAACAAAGCCCACAATATCAGACAGATTTCATACACAAAAGCATATCCACCTACACAAACCCCACAAAATTAGACAGATTTCATACACAAAAGCATATCCACCTACACAAACCCCACAAAATTAGACAGATTTCATACACAAAAGCATATCCACCTACACAAACACATAAACAAACCCCACAAAATTAGATTTCATACACAAAAGCATATCCACCTAGACCAACACATAGACCAACCCCACAAAATTAGATTTCATACACAAAAGCATATCCACCTACACAAACACAGACAAACCCCACAATATCAGATAGATTTCATACACAAAAACCATGCCCATCTAGATAAATACAGAAATAACCCCACAATATTAGACAGATTTCATACACAAAAACCATGCCATCTAGACAAATACAGAAATAACCCGCAATATTAGATAGATTTTATACACAAAAACACATGCCCATCTAGACAAATACAGAAATAATCCACAATATCAGATAGATTTCATACACAAAAACACATGCCCATCTAGACAAACGTAGAAATAACCCACAATATCAGACAGATTTCATACACAAAAACACATGCCCATCTAGACAAATGTAGAAATAACCCACAATATCAGATAGATTTCATACACAAAAACACATGCCCATCTAGACAAATACAGAAATAACCCACAATATTAGATAGATTTCATACACAAAAACACATGCCCATCTAGACAAACGCAGAAATAACTGACTCTAATGTTAGACAGATTTTCTACCCTAGACAATCAACCCTGCAGCGCATGCATACATATCACTCCTAATGCATACATATCACTCCTAATGCATACATATCACTCCTAATGCATACATATCACTCCTAATGCATACATATCACTCCTAACACACACAGTTCACACAGCCCCTCCCCTGCTCGGCCCAGCCTGTAAACGCCTTCTCACAGACGCTGTTCAAAGGGGCTAAAGTGTAAAGGTGTTTTCAGCTGTGCAGGGTGTTCAGCGTGGCTGGTCCGTAAACGAAACCCGCCCTGTGTAAAATAAATCTCACGCTGAACCTCGGCGGCGTCTCACAGGATCGTATCTGGGCCTAACTCCGCAAAGCAAACAGGGACAAATGGCCTTTTGTATTCGCAGTCCCCAACCATCATTTTATCGCCAGTTCCTGGAATACCATGGGCCGTTTGTCCAATAAAACATGCTGTCTTCATCACTTTGTTTTGTGTCCATGTAAGAGACAGCGAAATTATCCGATTGCCTGTAGCCTGTTCTAGATCAACAACACAACAAAACTTGGCTATGGAGGCATGATTCAAACAGGGACAGGGAATGAAAAAAAAAAGAAAAGAAAAAAAAAGGCAAAAACTGAATCATGCATCTTTACCAGAACCTAAAGGTCAGTGTGACTATTGACTCTTTCCCAGAAAGCAGGAGGAACAAAAAGCGTTTTCCTGCCAATCAGTGCAGACCTAATAAAAACGTATGCCAGTGATACAGAGTGACCACAGTCAACGAGTCCATGTGAGATATTCAGGGCCATACTGAGGATATGTTCAGTGTCATTGTTAAGGATGGTTTAGCCTGCAGGAGACTGAGACGAAAGACTTTGAGAACATGTAAAATTTCCACAGGAGTTCCCTGAGTTACACGTACACAAACCAGCCTCACTCTCAGCCTCTCTTTTGATTTGAACTGTTCAACAGGTCTAACTGACTTGTCTGGATTTTTGGGGACCCTTAAAAAAATTTTAATTAACTAATTAAAAAAATATGTGTGTGTGTGTGTGTGTGTGTGTGTGTGTGTATATGTATATAAGAAAATATACTAAAAAACATTCAAAAGCAGTGATGTTTTACTCATTTGAAATTCAGGTTATAGCCTGCAGATGGTTGATTATTGGTCTATTGTGCACATTCAGCATGTGTTTGCTCTGTAGGTCTGTGGGCACGCGATGTGTGAGCCAAAGTACCATTCAGAATCAAACGAGAAGCCACGCTCTGCAAGCCACAGTTTACCCCTCACAGACAGGTGGGTGGGGCGAGTTTAACAAGAATTTCACAGGAAGAAAGGGGTGTTGCACCAACTGTCTGAAGGCTGCGTGCTTAAAACGTTTGTGAATTTGTCTACTGGCTCTCAACCAGGCAAATCATGCCCTTAAAGAACTGAGAGCGATTAAGAAATGACGAAAGTTCAAATCGAGGAGAAGACGATGAGGAAGCAGAGGCCAGTGATGGAGTTTTAATATGGTTTCAAAACAACATTCACATTTATTTAAATCAGTGGAAGCCTAAGCCTGAACTTCCTCTGTGAATCTTAGCGCCTCACCTCCTTCTGCTGCTCCGTTCCTGGAGGTACAGTTGAGAAAGGGCAAGTTGATCTTAGCTCTGCGGCCCACAGGCCGATTAGTAACCAGAGTCACCCAAAACAAGCCCGTCACCGTGGTGACGGGTGAATGACAGTCAGATGAGGGCTTTTCAGACTCAAAAGGCCCCTTGGAGTGTCACCTTTCAGGAGTGCTAACAGATACTCTGAAAACTTGCAGGAAAAAAAACTGTGTGAAACAGCTCAAAGGACCAGAGAGGAGAGAGTAACCCTGTAGAATACCTGTGTGTATGTGTTTGTCTCCTATCCAAAGGACAAAACAGTGAGTAGTTAAACTTCTTATGAGGTTGTAACTATAGCATGAATCATCAATGTGTAACACATTAAAGGGCTGACCAGCGCATTGGGGCCTGAACTACACACAGTACACTGCACTTCCTCGAGGTGTGTTCACAAGCTTTCCATTTTGAGAGGGCCATCGATATTTCTCGGTCTTGCAAAAAATTCTTCAAAGTTATCCTCTCATGTCCGTCGGGTATAGACCCAAACGCTAATTCAAGGACTGCAAATCAGTGATCAGTGAGTTACCAATGGGTATATCGACTCGTGATTACAGTAAGGTGTACTTGAGTGTAGAGTAACCCATAACGTTTAGAGATCAGATATGAGTGCAAGTTTGTGAAAACACGGGAGATTATGTTGCATATAAATATGCGCATTGCTATGGCAGTGACACTTGTGGGTTCGACTTACACAAGAGTGGTGTCAACACATTTAAACAGCGCTATCGTTCCAAACAGCTCTCTGTCCGTTTTGGTCTCTGGTGAAATGTACTCTTAAGAGTGGGGAACATTCCAACGAAACAGGACTACGTGTTCCCACTACGTCCAGACACTTCAGACGCAGAAAACTTCTAATTTTACTTCAAAACGAACAATTGTGGAAGCTGAGTGAGACAAGGTCCACACAATTACAAGAAATGGAAAGTGACTGTTTCCCTAACATTGGCGGTTTGGGGTGACAAACCCCTGCAGGCAATTTAAAAGAGTTCAAAAACTTCGTGCAATGTGCAGTTGACGAGTTTTGAAAAATCTTTCAGAGACAACCTCGTGTATGTACGTTTCTGTCATAAAAGCCCCACTGGAAAAACGCCTCCTTTAATATTTTAATGATCTGCCACGTCCACCATTGAAAATTATCACGCAAACTTTCATAGTCCATAAAATATTTAGATGAGACATTGACGTTGGAAGGTAACGTACTGTGTAACTTAGACACCATTCAAGATAGAGAAGCAGAAAATTCCCAATTTCTCGAAATTCCTTCACATAAAACACCTTGCGTTTGCTGCGATTTTGTAACATTTACATTGGTCCATAACAAAGTCTGATTTGTGGCTGTCAACCGTTCAGCTAATAAGCTATGCGCCGAACAAGTTATCAAGCTAGCCCTGGGAGCTAAATCGCTAACCCAAGTCAGTAAAGAGACTAACTATCCCGTTCAGTAAGCCGGTTTGCAGGGTTGACTATACGAGTATTCAAATGCCTCGCTAGTTTTCTTAAACATTCGTATTTAGTGGCTAAACTAACGCTTCGAGGAGGTTAACAGGAGTCTAGCTAAGTTAGCTAGGTTAACTATCTCTGCGTCAGGTGCTTTTGCTAAGTTAGCATACCGATCTGAGTTTGGATGACACATCATTGTCAGGGAATCGCGATGTGACACGCAGATGCTGCTTACCTTCGGCAATAACTCGTTTAATCCGGAGTTTCATGTCACCGAGCTCCACAACCTGTCCGACAAAATCATTCTGGTCACGACTAGCGGCTCCAGCAGAACCGGGCCCCGCCAGGAAATCAAGTGCAGACTGGAAGAGGGACATTTTGTCCGGCGTCCCTTTCCCGTCTCTCTGCTTGCTTAAAACACCGTGCTCCAACAGAAAGTAATGTTCTCCGATTCGTAGAAAACTCAACAAAACTATTGCTCTCGTATGATATTAAAGAAAAAAATTACATTTATTGGCCTCCCCCTATATGTTACTACAATCTTTTCCTACCCATTCAAGACGGCCAGTTCTCAGTGTATTTCCGCGAGGTCGTGACGTCGATCGCAACGTCACACGGAGTTGCCTCTGCTTTGGGATTCAGCAGGTGATGCTGTTATTGCGCCATTAAAGTGTGGAATACGTCTAACAGAACTGATACTGGTTGAGGTATGAGGCATGATGGAAATGTCTTTTATTTACATGGTGTTTGTTCAAATAAGACACTTTTGGGAGAAAAACGATCCATCAAAATGGTACCTTTAGGTTGTATTAGAAGGAACTGAATTTACACATTCACAGTTAGGGCAAAGTATTCCATTTAAATTAGAAAAGTCAATCTACTATTGATCACATGAGGAATAGTGAGACTTTACTCATCCCATCAACGCTATGAATTATGTGGCTGTGGCTACGTGCGTTTATGACCCACCAGGGGGCGGTATTGCGCCAAAAGTGAACCTCCCCCAAAACACGGGTATTCGTTTCATTAAATCACACTTCAACCATCCAGATGCCTTTAAAATAATCTTTATTTTACAAAAGTCATATATACAGTTAATATAATTTAATATGCATATGATTACATGAGACGTAAGATTAGAAATGCTTTCTAAAAAACCCTGTGTGGGCGAAAGGCTTCATAGTAGGCTGTGGTTAAATTTGCTATAACAAAGCAAGAGGATGGGGTTTTACAGTGCTCCTCACGAGTAACTTTAACATATAGTATCGACAGTATAAGGAGGGTACTTACTTATCCCTGGAGACTCTAGCCGACAATACAAGTCAGATCAAATTTACGAGAATGGGTTTATGGAGTGGTAAAAGTATCCGTCAGTAACGAGTTAATTCCCGGTTTACACAACCCAGACAGTTCTGCCTTTTTGTGTTGACGACCTTTGATACTTGAACGATAACAAATATAAAATTCTATGCATAGAAAACCTAAATCGTCGTTTTAAAAAGATTTTTTTTTTAAAGAAAACATATTTTCCTATTTATTTTCCTATTAAAAAATAGGAAATATTTTCCTATTTAAAAAATAAGTGTTTATAATTACATAGAACATTCTAAAGGACATCTGATTGCATAAAACTTTTTAAGCAGCATGTATTTACCAATATTGCCAACGCATATTTACACGTTAAGATCAGTTAACGCGTAGCTGCATGTTAATATGGTTCAATCACTAACCCCGTTCCAAAACTCTTCGACAACGTCCTCTCCTTTTCGTCTCTCTTTAGAGAACACTGCCCTACGTACGGATTGGATGAATGATAACAAGAGGGCTGCCTCTTTTTGCCAAAACTCTTCAAATACACCCAGTCTTTACAGATATCAGTGCAAAGGAACGGAAGGAGAGCCGGGGGTAAGGAAGCTGTGTCGGAGAACTGGAATTTGGCCACTCATGAGGGTCATATTACCTTTTCTATTCTCATTTAACTCCTGACACCATCAATTTGTCAAACAGTCCATCCACAACAACAATATCGAGGTAGTTATACACAGGTACAGTTGGCAAATTCATATCAGAGCAAACGAAACCTAGCAATGCAGCATAAAAACAGCCGCAAATCTTGTAACGGCCCTAAGCTAATGTGGAAACGCATTTTTTTTATGACCGGTACGGTCGCGTAACACAAAAAAACATAATTATCATATCCTACTATTACTTTGTATTTCAGTAGCTTTTCGTCGGGTAGACTTGGATCTCTAGCGTAATGATCAAATGCTATAGCAGTCACAATACATAGTCTACTGTGTCTGACAACTATTATAACTATATCTAGGTGTGTTACTCGTTTGGATTTCGATCAATATGGGTAAAATTTCAGGAAATTTGGACCTAAAGGAGTTAACAAATGCACCAGGAGTTCATAAATGCACATGTCCTACAAATACAGAGCCTAAAAGGAAAAAGAGGGTTTATATGCGGCAGTTACCTCAGAGCAAACCCAGTCAGAAAAATGAGCAATCAAAAACTGAAAGAAAATACCGTTGCTGTCCTTTGGCGCGTGGAGAACAAAACCTAAGCGTTAAACCTTAAACTGATTGTGTACAGACAGAAATATGGAATTACAGGAACAAGATCTCTTAACTACGAAAATCTGAAAAAAAGTTGTATTTTCACAGATTACATAATGATCAAAAATGATAAATCCACCATGAAATATGTCGAGATTCACTCTCTGGAGATCAACCCTTATTGGAAACTTTCACTTTGTTTTATCATCATTAAGTTTCTCATCAAAACAGGTATATATTTTTGGAAGGATGTTTTTCCTGAGCTACAAGAAGGCAACTTCATAAGACGGACAACTTAGAAATGTAAGGCTGGAGACCGTGGAGCATACTAAATGATCAAAAGGACACGGTAAGTTTGTAGAGGAAGTACTGATTGAATTAAGAGCCGAAACTTCCGTTGCTTCCAACGAAAGCGGACATTCTAAATTAAGGCCCGAAACGTCCGTTAATTCTAATGAGGGCGGGCGTTCTGTTGGGTCAATGTCAATAGCTTCCATTATGATCACTGGCGTCGTCTTCATTTGATGCTCCAGGGTTTTGAGGGTAGTGTTTAGCAACGGAGTCAGACATTCAGTCGTGCAAAGAGGGCTAGTGCGGGAGTGTAGGTTAGCAATAATTTTAGTAATGCGTTCAGTGAACTCGAAGAAAAGTCTTGGGGAACAAAAATAAACATGAGAACAGTAGCTTAACTTATTGATGGTGTCAGGTTCCTCTGCAGTTGCATATCTTTCCTTTGGCAAATTCATTAACAGAGATATAAAAAGGCGCGCAACTGAAGATTGATACGGAATATTTGGAATTTTTTTATAACACAATAGCGTCTGAACTATAAAAAGAACTCAAAGTTGGAAATAATAGGTTGATTTTCAAAACCAGAATAAGGGCACGGCATGTTATCTCTGTATGTTATTTATGCCTAGCATCGAAAAGCGACAAGCCTGAACTGTCCTCACGTTAGCTTACGACGTCTGACCTTAATCACGCCCACCTGTCCCCGGTGCGCCTTCTAGCTTTGGATAGTAGTTTACATTATCATTGAAAGAAACTAACCTGTGTATTACTGTAGGTGGCAAATTAAATACACGTTTCAGATGTGCCTTTGGTGTGTGTGTGTCTGCATGTGTGTTTAATGTGGGTAGGTGCAGACTATCTGTGCTGAGCTGACCCTAGCGATTTGCATGAGTGCGTTCCGAAAGCCGAAAAGCACGTTTGTGCTTGGTTCTGGCCTTCTCATAATGGCCAGACAACAAAACCAAACCACAAAAATAGCAATCATTGCAACCAGGAAAGCACAAGGAGATAATACATTCACGAATTAAAAATGTGTCCAAAGCGCACACACACACACACACACACACACATACACACACACACACACACATACACACACACACGCAAACTCACACACACATACACACGCACCAGTGAAACTCAGACTTGTGTGACTTTCAGACACATTTCATAAACACACGCACGCATACACACTTGTGTGTGAAGCTCAACACCAATATTTGGTTTGCCAGTCTCTCTCTGAGTGTCTCATCTTCTCTTACTCCACCACTGCTCCAACAGTGCCTTGGTTTTGATCGCTTTCTATCGCCCCCTGTCACAGAAAGCTGTGGTGGGCTCTTAGTAGCACTGTAGCACCCCCATCAGACAGACAAATGCGGGTCCTGGCAGCACTCTTCCGTAGCCTAGTATGGGCACCAGCACTGGTTGTAAGGCGTGCAATGCTGCCCCCTGTCTCACAGGTCAGTACTAGTCACGGAAAATGCCATCTGACGTCAGGCTGAGAGCGCCTCATCATTAGCTCTGTTTGAATACGTGTAGGGGCGATCAGAGGAGCTCCTCCCCCCACCCCCGCCAACAGGCATGACAAGTGTCCACAGCTCTTTAACCCCCTCTACTGGAAGAGCATGTTTTCCATGGAATTAGGCGAACACACGCTCTACTGCCCTCTAGTGGAGAACAAAGTACTACTTTTCATATTTCTCTCTCTCTCTCTCTCTGGTTCTGCCTTATACTGGTTGTCACTCATGCGTTGGTCTCTCATCCACTGAGCTGGTGGGAAATGGCTTTGGCTGTCCGTGTCTCTACAAGCCCGTCCATCAGTAGAACATGTACTGGTTGTCAATGGCTCGCTTGCGCCCCCTGTCAGGTGGTTCCAGTTCGTAGTCTGAGTCCCGTGACGACAGGAGCGGGGGGAGGGGGTTTGGGTGGCGCAGGAGGGGCCGGCGCCCCACGGACTCGCTCCGGCGTAGCGGGCTCGGGGCGGACCGCTCGGGCAGGGCGGGGGGCTGATGGGAAGGGGGGTTGGCGGACGACAGCGAGGAGGCCTCGATGGAAAAGGGGTTGGGGGGCGGGATGACTGGAGCGGGAACGCTGTCCGGGCTGCAGTGGGCGAGGCTGGGTTCGGATCGCCAACGGGAGAAAGGCACCAACATGGGCGAACCAGATGCTGAACTCTGACCTGCTAAAAGAACAAACACGGAGAGAACACACGCTCAGAAACTCTTTCTGCCGGAATTGGTTCTTGATTAAAAACTGAGATCTGTCTTAAAGAGGAAGTTTATGTCCCTCGACATGTGAACGCGTTTTGACAGCTTTCCTGATACCGTTATGCAACGGGCCAATTTTTATCAATGTTTTTTGTTGATTGCACTTTGAAATAAATATTCCGATAAGACTGTGAATTTGCCCCCTTGTGGGATGCTGGTGGTATATCCTGTCCAAACAGTAAAAATGCCAATTCATTCTGAGGTGTTAAAAACATCTGGAGTGCAGATGAATACCAAGGGAACCAACTTTTTAAGCCCAAATATAAACTGTTCCCAGTTTTGCTCCAACTTGTCTCAACCCAGTGAGCGAACATCACTATTCTGAAACACCTATACTACAGAAATGTGACATCAAAATTGAGTGCCAAACCTGGCGTGACGTTTGGATCTGCTGTTTTTTTGTGAGTGCACTCAATCAGTATTGATTATACCGTTATGGGGTTGTGCAGGTTGACTTGCTTGATTTTTTTCAGCTGCAATGCACTGACTGACCCATAGAGGGAAACCTCAACACATGTGACACATACAGATGGACTTCAGAGTCAAGACTCAGCCTGTGTTTGTATGTGTGAGTGTGCGCACATGTGTGTGAAAGCATGTTTCCATCTATAGGTTCTGTCACAAGTTCTCAATCACAAGGCAGAGGAGGGAACTAGATCCTGCTCTGCTCTGGCTGTGTGTGTGTGTGTGTGTGTGTGTGTCCCTGCCTCTCACTGCATCTGTCACCTGTATGTTGTATCGTGTCTTTTTCTGAGAGAATTATTTTTCCTCTTGAAACCCAGAGATTATGATCCAAAACCTTTGCCCCAGAATTATCTTTGAAACAGCATTCAAAACCAACTAACGCGCACACACACACACTCACATACAAAAACCCATCAGAAGATAAAGATACCATTTCAGCTAAGGAGCATGCTCACTAAAGGAGAAGGCATTCTTTAGTTCTAAAAACACTATCCTATGGGAACTACTGGAGGCTGAAGCCAAGGATTCTATTGGATCCCTTATTTGGGTTCCACAGTGTCCTTTATGATGTCACTGAGATAGCCTTTTGATTGGCCAGAATATGACATTAGAGAGAGGCATGAAATCATTGTTATGAAAACTTTGTCAGTGCAGCCAAAACCCTTGGCTTCAACACTCAGTCAAATGACTGTGTCACAGTCAGCTTTTGGGCAACCTCTAATCTGATTTAGTTATTGTTATTTTTCTTCATAAGAATTATTGTAAATTTGAAGTAACTCTAAACCAGTGGTTCTGAACTCCAGTCCTGGGGGGGGGGGGGGGGCACATCTTTGTTTTAACTCTTCATTATCACAGTTAATTGATCTAATCAAGGGCTTGATGATTAATTGATCAGTGGAATCAGGTGTGTCAGTCCTGAGTTCAGGAGAGTTAAAACAAAGGCTATGTCTGAAATGGCATACTACATACTACTCACATACTGATCCTGACGGAAAAGTAGTAAGTAGTATGCAGTACGTGAAAAATAAAAATTCTGCAGTACATGACTGTTACCCAGATTATGTACTACTCTGGCGAAAATTTGCAGTATACAACCGGAGCTCACTTCGTCGGTTACTGCATCCCATGATGCAACACGGTGATTGGTAAGCGCCAAAAATTAAAAAAAAACACAGTGGACAGCAACAGAAGTGGCTCCAACTTCAACTCCAGCTGCAGTTCCGATTATAAATGTAACAGTTGCATATTTTGGTGTAGTAAGTCTTCATACGCTTTCTTATAGGGCTACTTTTGATAGATGTTTGTTGTAGTCGTGTGTTGTTCGTTTTTAACAGAACAAATAGCCCAACCGATAGCAAACGTGTAGTACACCACACAACAGTTCTCATACTTGCGTACCATACTGTATACTAGTGTGGGGAGTAGTGTGCAGTACACAGTGTGCACTGGGCCAGTATGCAGTATGCAGTACACTAGTATACCATTTCAGACACAGTCAAAGACATGCAGGACAGCGCCCCCCCCCCGGGCCTGGGGTTGAGAACCACCGGTGTAAACGCTTAGTTACAGCCAACCATCATTCAGGACTGAGTCTGGGCTTGTGTCAGGGTTGTTCCTTTGTAGATAAATTAACCAATGCGAATGACGAAAATCAGCATCTCCACAATATTACACAATATTACACAGGCCTACACAACTGTACACTGTTTTAATGGAATGGGACAGAATAGAAAAGAATTACAAGTGTTATTAATCACAAATTCTGGATCCTTTAGTTCCATTCCAGTGAAGCGTCTGTTGTTTCTGGCGTAATTTTGGCATGAAACGGAACTTCCTGCCGGCACTCTGAAGCCCCAGATCCCCCTGTGTCTGCGGAAAGCGGGCAGAGAGGGAGGACACTAACCTGAGGAAGAGGAGGGGTTGGTCGAGACATAGCAGGACAGGCGGACGTCACACGCTGTGCCGCACTCCAGCGGGATGGGGTAAGCACAGAAATGACTCAGCATGTTCACCACAGTGGGGAAACGCAGGTGCTGCACACGGCACTGACCCCACTCCGTCAGAGACAGACGCAAATGCTTCAGAAGAGAGAGAGAGAGAGAGTAAGAATTTAGATCAGAGGGATTCTCACTCTTTTTTGAGAGCGATTGCAGTGATTGCCCCTCTGTAACAGTGCCACCTGTCTGGCTGCCGTGGTCAAGTTTCAGTCTGTTTCAGAGAAAAGAAGAACCTGGCCGGACCCGCACATGGTGCAAAGTTACAGCCGATGCTGTTCTGCCAGTATTCACGTGTAACTATTAGCACGGTGCACTTTGGTTAGGGCTGTTCAAGTGTTTGTATGCAACTGTTCCATATGGCCTGTTACTGTATGCTACTCCACACATGCTGTGTATTACAGGTAAAATACAAGCATTTACAGTTATGGCTGCGTTACATAAGAAATATCACTCAAACAAATGCTCTACAGAGCTAACACACACTTTATTTACAGTGGTGATAATAACGAGGATGATGATGATGATGATGATGATGATGATGAAGATCAGACAGATGAAGCCTTACCTTGGCCTTGCCCTGGTAGTTAAAGGTCAGGACATAGTCTCCACGTCTTGTTTCGCTCTGTCGCACCAGAAAGACCCCGTGACCCCTGACCCCTGAGTTCTGGACCAAGTGGGCCGCTTTGACCCGCGAGATGGGCCCGTGGAACCATGGGTATGACGCCAGGAAATGGTCTGTCTTATGATACACCTGCTCGGAGGAGCTGACGGTCGGCGAGCCTGTAAAGGTCAGAGGTCGAAACACTGTTTCAACAGAAAGTCGAGGCGTTAAATACAGAATAACAAAAAAACACGCATCATAGCTCAGAAAATCAAGTTGGTGATTCTCAATTCATATAGTATGGCAATCTAACTGATCACTGATCAGTTAACAGTTACCAGTTAAAGTAAGATATTGGTGAAGATTCTCTGTGATCCGGGTCACGGTTATCCGGGTCACGGTTAAGTCGAGGGCAGGTGGACCTGGTGAGCCTCTTGGACGAGAGGTGAAATGTCTTCAAGTGTCTACAACCAAGTCCAGCTGCCCTCGACTTCACCCTTCTTTGGTAACCAGTCAAAGTAGTTAACCTGATAATCATCGTTTTAGTTTGGATAAATGTCATACACCGTTTGCACAATATTATGTCATAAGTAATATATATTCATGTAACAGGTGGATAAGGACTTGAAGGGACTGGTGCCTCGGTGTGTGTGTGTGTCTGTGTGTGTGTCTGTGTGTGTGTCTCTGTGTGTGTGTGGCTGTGTATGCGTACATGTGTGTGCATGTACATGCATGTGTGTGTGTCTGTGTGTGATGTGTGTGTGCGCGTGTGTGTGCATGTACATGCATGCCTGCATGTGTATGTGTATGTGTGTGTGCGTGTGCATGTACTTGCATGCGTGTGAATGTGTATGTGTTTGTATTCACACACGTTTCAACCTGTGCAAGGTTTTAGATGTGCAACCCAATATCTGCAAAAACCTCTGATGTTACGATAATGTCCAGATGAGATAAGTTTAGGAAAAAGCTGAGATAACAGTCCAGATAAACATTAGCCCATACTGGATTCAGCCCTGAACATTCAGATAACGCCAATGGTTGTTAATTGCTGGTCGACTCACCCTGACTGCTAGACTCAGAACTTCCTCTCCGAAGCGCAGAGTCAGCAGGGAGAGAGGATAGCAGCTCTGTGTCCACACTGTCTGATCTGCAGACACACACACACACACACACACACACACACACGCCCGCCCGCAGGAACACGTACACACGCCCACATGGCCACACACACGCGTGTGCA